>NC_137661.1:3168893-3248893 GCF_963422515.1 Blennius ocellaris | reverse complement strand
CCGGGTCCCGCCCCGGTTCCGTCCCAAGAAGTTCCCCGTCCGGGTCCCGCCCCGGTTCCGTCCCAAGAAGTTCCCCGTCCGGGTCCCGCCCCGGTTCCGTCCCAAGAAGTTCCCCGTCCGGGTCCCGCCCCGGTTCCGTCCCCAGAAGTTCCCCGTCCGGGTCCCGCCCCGGTTCCGTCCCCAGAAGTTCCCCGTCCCGGTTCCGTCCCCAGAAGTTCCCCGTCCCGGTTCCGTCCCCAGAAGTTCCTCGTCCCGTCCCGGTTCCAAGAGTTCCCCGTCCGGGTCCCGTCCCGGTTCCAAGAGTTCCCCGTCCGGGTCCCGTCCCGGTTCCAAGAGGCCCCCCTGGAGATTCGTCCGGGTCCCGTCCCGGTTCCAAGAGGCTCCCCGGAGTTCCCCGGGTCCCGTCACCGTTCCAGCTCCCCTTTCCCCGTTTCCTCAATAAACCTGATGTTTGCAAACAACTTTCTGCTTGAGGTCTGCTTCTGGGTTCAGGACACTCCACACGCCGGCGCCCAGCCGTGACAGAATCCTCTGGCCAAGAAAGAACCCAGCGGACCTCAAGCACCACGCTCCAAGCCCCAGATGCCCCGGTCCCAGTCTCCTCCAGCCCCCCCCCCCGGATGCTCTCGGGGATCGACGCCGAGCAACCGGACAAGCCGGTTAGGTCGCCAGGTGGCGACCATTGAGGGGGGGGGGTACTGTCAGGAGTCACACACCTCGCTCCAGCACCGGATCCTCTCTGGCACTCCTGCAGACAATCAGCTAGTTGATTGTCAAGCAGTCTTAAGCCCTGCAGGGAGGAGGGTCCGGTGCCAGAGGATTGCTAGTCTTCACTCCGTGTGGAGGTGCGTCGGTGTTGTCCTCCCCGGGGAGTGAGTGTCCTCCCCGGGGTGGTTCCCGTTCCTGTTCCGACGCCGGCTCCAAGAAGTTCCCCGTCCGGGTCCCGACGCCGGCTCCAAGAAGTTCCCCGTCCGGGTCCCGTCCCGGTTCCGTCCCAAGAAGTTCCCCGTCCGGGTCCCGTCCCGGTTCCGTCCCAAGAAGTTCCCCGTCCGGGTCCCGCCCCGGTTCCGTCCCAAGAAGTTCCCCGTCCGGGTCCCGCCCCGGTTCCGTCCCAAGAAGTTCCCCGTCCGGGTCCCGTCCGGGTCCCGTCCCGGTTCCAAGAGTTCCCCGTCCGGGTCCCGTCCCGGTTCCAAGAGTTCCCCGTCCGGGTCCCGTCCCGGTTCCAAGAGGCCCCCCTGGAGATTCGTCCGGGTCCCGTCCCGGTTCCAAGAGGCTCCCCGGAGTTCCCCGGGTCCCGTCACCGTTCCAGCTCCCCTTTCCCGTTTCCTCAATAAACCTGATGTTTGCAAACAACTTTCTGCTTGAGGTCTGCTTCTGGGTTCAGGACACTCCACACGCCGGCGCCCAGCCGTGACAGCTGGTTCAGCTCCTCCGGCCCCCGTTTGTGGAACATCCTGCCGGGGAACCTCAGGGCTGCAAAGTCTGTAAAGGGTTAAAAACTCACCTTTTTATTCAGGCTTTTAACTGATTTTATATATGTGTATGTTTTTATATATGTATGTATTTTATCAATGCATTTATCTACTTTTATGTATTTATTTTAGATCATTATTACATGCAGCTCCCGCTGCCAAACTGCAGGTGGCAGTATATCACAAACACTCTTGTACCGCAGTATTAATTCAAGCAGAAGTAGACTTCTTCTCTGTGACGATGCAGTGAATGCTGCTCACAGTGGCTCCGCCATCTTGGCCCGGTGTCTGCTCCCTCAATCTAATGTGATGGAACCATGAAGTGTCACACTTCCATCAACGATAATGTCGGGAGAATTTTCCTAGTAAGAAAACCTCAGGGAGGCAGAAACACAGGAAGGAGACTGAGACGATTGAAAAGTTGAAGAGAAAGTTTGTTAGGTTATTCTGGCAATAAGAGATAAAGTCACAGTCCAACCTCTCAGGGTTGTCAGGAGTTTGTCTCACTGTGAAGACAGACAGAGCTTCTTAAAGACTGGGTTGTCTTCAGTCTGCATTGAAGGACAAAAGCAGCACAGAGGTTCCACAGTGTGACACAGGTCATCCTGGAACACAGGCTGAAAACTACACAGCATTCTTTATGAGACAAAACAAGATTTCCATCACAGATAACTGGCTGCAAACGTCACACATGTAGTTCTGATACTGGACACATGTTTGGTGTGGTTTGATGTTCATAGTGGAATAAACAATAAGAGAATCTTCTGATTTGTGATTTATGAGAGGTTTGTACAGGGTTGGGAGGGTTACTTGAAAACTAGTCTGTTACAATCACAAGTTACTTGTCAAGAAATGTAACCAGTAACGTACTCTAAGTACTAAAATAAAAAAGTAACATACCAGAGTACTTTCAGTTACTTTTAGATTACTTCCCTAGCAAACATAATAAACAAGAAGGCCGTTGCTGGGCTAATCCCCCGCCGGAGGGCTTTATATTTTCTCACAAAGCCAGCTCTAAGGCAGCACACTTGGTACACTAGAGGGTGTTCCATGGGTCCTAGTAGATAATTATGTAGAATCTGAAAGGTCTTCTTCATAAGCTATGTCAAAATACGTCTCCAGAGCCCAAAAGGTGTTTTTTATGCACTTAGTGACCCTGTGACCTGATATGCAAATGAGGTCATGGTCACCATGGTGCCCCTTCTCCCCAGGTGGAGTGTCCATGTGTGAAGTTTGGTGACTGTGGGCCCTGGAACTGCTGAGAAATGTTTATATGAAAATACATGTATTGTGCAACCATGACGAGCAAACTTCAGACCCTACCAATCTTCAAGGTCAAGGTCAGGTCACTTGGTGTACTGGAGGTTATCCCTGGAGTGTGTACCATGTGTGTATAACATTTCAGAGCCCTAGCTCAAAAACCTAGGCCTCCAGAGCCCAAAATGTGTTTTTAAGCACTTCGTGACCCTGTGACCTACTTAATATGCAAATTAGGTCAAGGTCACCATAGTATCCCTTCCCCCTCTGAGATGTATCCACATGTGAAGTTTGGTCACGGTAGAAACGTTCGAACGTACGTACGTACGGAGACTGTTTCAAGATCCCCCTTCGGGGCCTATCGGCCACGGCGGGGGATAATAAAGACAAGAAAGAATAGAAAGTGTCGTCTGCTCAGTGTTTTGACTCGTCTTAAACTCTAATTACACTGAACAAGTTTTAACTATCAAAACTCAGTAACCAATCAGGAACACTGATTAATTTTTTATAGGAGGAGTCTTGATTGGTGTTAAATTAACAAAGTTACTTTTTTTAAATCCACAGGTCTTTCCCTGGTTATTTCAGGTCAAACAACCGTGGCAAAAAGAGGTGTTTGACTGCCATTAAGCACCTTGTTAAGGTGCCTAGTAAGACTGCAGCTCTTACTTTTTATCTGCTGCCAAAAAATACATCACAAACACCATTGCCAGCTGAGGAACTTGAGTTACTCCAGGCAGGCATGGGGAAACAAACCGTGTCTGTTCCAGAAGATGGTGACCACTCTGAGGTGTCTGTCTGTCTGTCTGTCTGTCTGTCTGTCTTATCTATCTTATCTATCATTCAGATTTCAAGGCTCCTGACTGGCACCTTTCCAAAAATGGAGGACCTACATGGAGGATGGCTATTGCATAAGGCCACAGGTCTGTAAGAATGGGATAAGTTTAGAATTCTTTACAAGCTTTGTCACACCTATTTATTTTAGCTGTACATAAACCCTTGTGTTGGATTTTATTACTCAATGTAGACATTGCAGGTGGTAGGTTATCAAAATGTGTGTAACGACACAAGTTATTCATTTCTCTTTGTTTGCAAGGTGGCAGTGGTCGATGGAAGCTCACTGGCATTCCACCAGAAGCAGAAGGGTATTCTGTGAAAGCTCTGCGAGCTGTGTCTGCAGCCGTAAAGCCACTTTATACATTGTACCGCTGCAGGAGACATTGGACATGTCTCCTCTGCCTCTTGACTGTCATCGGTTTTCTAAAATGCCAAAGAAGACATGCTACCAGTGTCAAGGAGAAATGCCTTTACAAATGCTAGCAGTGCACATAAAGGCATGCACAGGGAAAAAAAATCCTCTATGGACACAGATGAGGTGAGATTAGCATAATTTTTAATTGTTTAGTGACACTTATAATAATTAACAAGGAAAATATCAATGTTAATTAAAATGTATTGTAATGCTCAGGCAGCTAGACGCAGTCTTCTCTCTTTTTTCCAGCACTTTATTAGCAAGAACAGGACATGCTCATCCTACAACACATGCTCAACTTTCCCAAAACGTCCGGCAACAACCCTCTCTCTTTCCGTTTCCGCTAACACCGCCCCCTCCCATACCCACGAACAGTAACACATTAAACACAGTCATTACACTATGTTTTGTTAACCTGCAGTCTGATGATGATGTGTGTGTTGTGGAAAGCAAGCAGGTTAGTCCAAAATCACTTTATTCCTTTGGTAACTGTGATCATTCTTTTGGCTCTGTAATTTAGAGCATCTTCCCTTGAAATTCCAGGTGGCATGTCCAATTTGTTGCAAAGAATTTCCAGATGAGGAGATCACAGTCCATGCGAGCCTGTGTGGAGAGCGGTGAATTGCTTATGTTATCTCTTTACCCCATCCCCATATTTGCATAGACTGTATGTGTGTGTTTTTAAATCTTTCAATATTTTGAATGTACAGAGACAGCTGTGAGTACACAGTAGCGTCTGCAGAAAGTGGTGGCAGTTCAAGCAGACCTGCCGAGGTACATAAAACGAAAAGGTATGTTTTATCAATATGGAATTTTGCATGTCAAATGCAAACATATAAAATGCAGAATGTATTCTGAATTATCAACCTGGGTTTGTGTGAAATATTATCATTTCCCTATTTCTCCATTGGCTGGACATTATGTGCAAACATAACTTGTATTTTTTGGTTGCAGTGGTGATGGTTAATTACCTTTACTAGTCTACATTATACATGCTTGTGTAATGAACAGATCCTCTTAAAAATGGGTTCATATACCAATGTGGTTTAATGCTTGGTTGAGTTTATTATTTTGATGCACTTTTTGCAACTGGCCAACATTTTTGGTATATGAATGCTGAATGCATCTTTAGCAAATATATTTATCTTATGTTTTCTCATTTTCTTCTAAGTATGGAGGATGTGTTGCACTTTTTGCAACGGCAAGTCGACACCACAACACAATTTCAATTGTGTGTGGACAGAGAAGGCCTTCCAGACAGGGGCATTCTCCAATGGACACGGAACAAAAATGCATCTCCTGCCAGTGTTCTCTCTGTGGTCTCCATAGGAGAGGCAGGTATTGATACTGGAGCACTGAGGAAGGAGTTTCTGACTGGTAAGTTGGTCATTTAATGGTTTATTCTGATATTAAACAAAACTAATGAATTATCTAACTGTTGGCATTGTCTTTTGTTACAGATATGGTTTCAGGAGTAGAAAAGAGATTCTTTGAAGGAGCTGGACACCGGGGTGAAAATCCCAAGTACTCTTTGACAGACCTCGATAATGACAACTTCAGGTTTGTAAAAGGCATTTTCCATGCATTACGGTTATCTGGGTAGGTTTTGTTTTTTTTTTACTGAAGAATTGTTTTACCTTGCTCACAGAATTGTTGGTGACGTCATGGCAGTGAGCCTCGCGCAAGGAGGTCCACCTCCTGCTTTCTTGAGAGAGTGGCGCTATAACTTCCTCTGCACAGGAGAGGTGGACCTGAACCGTCTGACCAACAGGATGTGCTTGATGTGGAATCCAGTCAGCTCATCAGCAGGGTAAGCATTCTGATTTTTATTGCTCTTCTGAATTAGAGTAATATTGTTTTAATACCTATTGCTTCCACTGTTTTCTACTGCATATTTTTGGGTTGAACATTCTACAGATGGTGAGTCATTGATGATGCTGGCTGATGAAACAGTCAGCTGTGGCTACACACGCAACACAAGCAAGATCAAAATAGAGAAAAAAGAAGGCATAATTCGGTCTGTTTTTAAATATAAATATGTTAATATTTTAACTAATTCTCGTGAAAAATTGTCACCAGCCATACTGAATTTTATTTGCTTTTCTTTAAAGAGCAATTGTCTTGCATTCCACGACAAGACTCATTCCAATGCTGCAGCAACTTCGAAAGGGAATGGAACTTTATGGCCTGGTGGCCAGATTGCTGCAAACCCTGAAGCTTGCCACTCCCTGTTTGTGCCTGGGAAGATAGTAAAGGTCACATTTTCAACTGCCATCTGCTACACATAAACTGCAGACAGTCAATTTATTTAAACTTTTTATGTCATTCTTGTCTTGTGTTTAAAACACGGTTTTGCAATTCTATATTCGCTCATTACAGCCTGATGCAGACTTCATCATGATGAACTGTCAGCCAAGCTTCAGTGAAAAGGGGACATCAAAAGAGAGAACCGAGAGGAAGATAATCAACTTGCTGCAAGACTTCTTGGAAGAGATGGAAATACCAGGTACCATATGCAGTACTGAGTATAATGTATGAAGCATGTTTTGTGGCGTTGAACCCTTTTAAGTTGAGACTTATTTTCCAATCCATGTAGGTTGAAACTTATGTTCATATTTGTATTTTTATCACAGAGGGCGAGATGGACGAATCACCTGGCGATGCACAGGTTCTTAGAGTGCAGCATGTACTACAGTGGATGACGGGGCAATCTCACATCCCCATCCTCCCCGATGGAAAGAAATCCTTCAGCATAAAGTGCAACTTCAACCACGACTGCAGAGAGCAGCTTGGAGATCACTTGGTGTGTTACCCAACTGTCAGTGCGTTACTCAGACAGTGACATTTCCGGTGCAGCACCTTGGCACTTATGATGATTTTAAAAGAACAATGAGTGAGGCTGTAAGATATGGTGGTGGATTCCTGAGCTTAATATGACCTCTGGGGCTAAACAAGAGAAAAGGATTTATTGTTAATGTTATGTGGTTCACTGCTTTTGTTTAGGGTTCAGTTTTAAATGTTCATAATTTTGCATTGTAATTCAGTAAATAAAAGTTCAGGCATCTGTGGCAAAATCTGTTTATTTTCTCATCTTTGGTTTGACACAAAATGCAAGAATTGTGTGTACAAGTCACGACCACGTGACTGACAGGGTTCAAGAGGATCAACAGTTCTTCTAAGTTGTTCCAGGGCTTCGGTATCCAGTTAGCACACAAATTCAGGAACCACAATGGCACCATTGGAGGGTTCCCTCCGTATGGCACTCTCCCAGTCGATCCCTGGATCCTGAAGGTCCTACAAATTCCAAAAAAAGTTACATACTTTTTGTAATATTGGCCAGATATATATACAAGGATCTATAAATTAAGAATAGTATACCTTTGTGATATAACCACTTAACATGCATTATGAATTTAAAGACAAGATATGTTCCCCACATTAGTCATCTTTTAGTGCCAGATAAATCCCCCGGGGCCACCTGGTGGTGATCACTGCTCTCTGGTTGGAAAACATGCTTACCCTTGCAACAGAACTGTTTTTAATGTTGTGCAGTCCGTTTTGAACAGTGTACCTGAAGTCTTTCCCCTTCGTCAAGATCTTGTAGATGTCCCATGCACCACAGCTGTTCAGGAGTGAGACCTCCCTCTGTTCGCAGAGGATGATTGTTCCAGCCTTCGGCGAATGTGTCAAGGTCTGCCCGAAGTCGAGGGACAAAGATGTAGTGCCCACCGAAGAGTTGGACCACATCTGAGGTGTCAAGCAGGCCATCTTCCTCCAGAGAGTGAAGAACATCATGGTACTTGCTCGTGACTGCAACCCAGACATCCTGCCAAAGTCTCTCCACCCTTGAATATTGAATATACAGATATTTGTTTTCATCTGCCAGAACTACAAGATTATGTAAAGATGTTCAGACTGAAAGACTGTTTACCTGATTATGAACACTCTTTCCTGAGATAAAGCTTGCTCTTCCAGTTCCCCGTGCAGCGAGCACGAAGTGTGCAATGTCCAGGTTCTCAACTCCCTGATCTCCTCGTACCCTGAGATAATACATTTTAACTTTTAAAAACCTTTAATGGGTTGAAGGCATCATATTGTTACTAGTATATACATTTAAAGAAAAAAGAACTGCCACATCTCTCCACATTGTGTGTTTGTGGAGGCACATTACCTGGATGGTAGACCATGCAGCTCAGTGGCTCTCGTGAAAAAGGAAAATACATTATCTGCAATAAACCATGAGAAACAATACATATTTCAGTAGTTGTATTACACTCTTTACAGTCAGCCACGCTATATAATACTGACTGAGGAGCTGAAATGTTCAGGAAATTGCAGTGATAAAATAACATCCTAAGCAGCAGAGATCTGCACTCTCCAACAATATGCAGTTAAATACAAAACAATTCACATTAAGCTGAGCATTATACACACAAAATTAAAAATCATTACCTTTCTTGAGTAACCGTCCACTCCACCAAAGATCACACTATTGTACCTGTGGGGGAATAACCAAGGTTTAAAATGTATGACAATTCTAGTATTAACATTCTGTGTGTAGATAAATGTATAAACAAGTTATTTCAGTTTACCTTATCAGTTTATGATTTGTGTCAATGTGGACTAATGAGAGAGGGCCTCTCACAGAGTAACTCCTTCTGACAACACAACCAAGTTCCATGATCCGTGAGAAGATGCCTGCAGCATCGACGCGATGCATGGAGGCCATCATTCTCCACCACTGAGCACGATGGCCGAGTGAAACCAAATGGCCTTGAACCATTCGATAACCAGCATTTGGCATCTGGATTTTAATGGCTGAAATAATGTCATCAAGTTCTTGGTCAGTCATTGAACTGTATGTTCCTCTTTACAGACAAGCCAAGTTCATGCATTCTCCTGTAAAGCGTCCTCCTTGAAACACTGAGGCATTTTGCAATGCAGGAAACTGGCAGATGTGTGTCCAGTAAATTCTTCAATTTTTCTTCCTCCATTATGATTTTGGGACGTCCAGGCCCTGGACCAACTTCTGCTTCTTGCTCCACAATAGGCATAGAACGGGCACTGAGTTCCCTCTGAACAGTTTCAAGGAGGTGAAGAAGTCCTTCCGTTATCTCTGATACTCCCCCCAACTGCTCAGAGAATGAGTCAAACAGGATGAACTCATGGCGAGCAAGGAACTCCAAATAATCAAGGTTAAGTGGTTGCTGGTTTAAGGCAGACGGGAATTTGTCAAGAAGTCTCTCCATTAACTGCTGTCTCATCAGGTCCTGCTTGGTAGAAAATGTTTAAATTAGCTAAAGAAAAAAGTGGCATTCATAATCGTAAATAGTATTACAACACGAACTACTGACATGTGGCTGTGTATTATTTTGGTCAGTATTTGGCGGTGAAGCCATGTTGTAATCCAGGATCGGTTTTTTTTTAGTTTTCCGTGTTTGTTTTCCCTCGCAGTTTGTTTTTCCCGCTTCTTCTTCTTCTTCGTTGGTTATGAGGCACTTCCAGAAACCGAAGTAACCAATCAGAATTCAACGCCCACCCCGAATTTCTGTGATTGGTGGACAACCGTGTCTGTCACATTTGGGCTTTGCACATTTTGAGCGAGCGCACAGCAGGACTTGAGCGACGTGGAGAGATTTGAGCGAGCGAGAGAGAGAGAGAGAGAGAGAGAGAGAGAGAGAGGAAGAATCTGAGCGCAGAAATGATTTTTGAGCGCAATCTCAAGTTTGTCTTTGCGCAATTTAAATATTTCCTCAAAATGCTGTTAGTGCGCTTGCACAATTAATTTTTTTGCCCTCAAATTTTCCCTTCGCTCGCTCAGAATCTTGGCACAAATATAACCCAGCAGACTCTCCCACAAACATTCTGTCGGCCCTTCAACACACACAGTAGCTGATCTTCTCCAATAGGAGGGTTGAAACATCTGCTGCCTCCACTGTTCCACAGAAGGTCCACGACTCTTCTTCCAAAATAATGATATACATCTCTTAGCATTCAACAGGCTTATATTTCTTTAAAAAAAATTCACTCTTTGTATACACACATTTCTCTGGGACTGCAGTCTTCCTACAATAGCACATACAATGAGCCAGTGTTCCCCAACAGCCGGTGCATTTTGGACATAGATCAGGAATGTTAGCATTATATCTATGAAGATCTACCGGTGTTACATAGACTCACATTAACCATTTAAACTGTATTAATCTGAGGCGTACATTAATACATGTGGTATGTGCAGAGCTACGTGCAGCCCTCCACTCCTCCACAGTTAATCCAATGACAAATCTTCATTCCAAGCTTGGAGTCTGCCATACGAATCTTCAGGATCTCATAATCATAAAATTGTATATATGTGATATCGTGCCTTTCTTTCGACGATCCTTTGTCATCATTTCCTCTAAGTCTGAGTGTGTCGGTTTTGTTAGTATATTGTTCTGGGTTTTATGTATGTAACTTCGCAATTGAAGACACCTAAATAAATGTTTTTTTTATCAATGTGAAATTGATCCTGTAACTCTTGAAAGCTCATTACTGTGTCACAGTTAGGTAGGTAAACATCTTGAATGCTTCCCAATCCTTTGACTCTCCATGTATGAAAAACTGCATCAGCTCTCCCAGGTGCAAACAAAGGATGGCCCCATATTGGACGAAATTGGGATAAACCATATCATGTGGTTCTTTTAAGTATTTTTTTACATCTCTACATATTCTGATCACATTTTTAAGTATTGGATTTTTCGTCTGTTTCAATAAGTTTGTAACTGTGTTGGAATACATGTACATAGGGAGTTCTAAATGTAACCCTTGACTTTCCATATCCACCCAATGTGGAGAGGGATTTGTATGATAGAACATTATAGACCTCCACTGTGTAGCCCAATAATACAGTTGGAGATTTGGGTATTTTAGACCTCCTCGTTCATATGGAAGATAAAGCAAAGACAGGCGGATCGTGACCTTTTATTATTCCATATAAATGTGATTAAAAAGCTTCTTAATTTGGAGAAAAAAGCCTGGAGGAGGCAGCAAGGCGATGTTTTGAAACAAATAGAGTAATTTTGGTAACAAATTCATTTTCAAAATATTGACTCTCCCTATCATAGGTATTGGTAGAGGCATCCATCTTTCAATTGAATTAGTTAAGTCTTTCTTTATGAGGTTATAATTTATTTCAACTATTTCTTTCAAATCTGGCAAAATTTGGATTCCCAGGTACTCAAACTGTGAAACTACATTAAATTGCAAGACCTCACGAGGTGGATGGGTTCTATCATTTGTATTTAATAACAGGATTGAAGACTTGGTTCTGTTAATTTTGTAACCAGATGTCTTACTAAATGACCTTATTTCCAGAATGATTGGTATTGACTTGCTTAAATTTGTCAAAAATAAAATTACATCGTCCGCGAACAGCGACATTTAATGACTTGTTGGTCCAACCGAGATCCCACTAAACTGAGGGTGAGAGCGCAAAGCAACAGCGAGTGGTTCAATAGCTAATGTGAACAGTAAGGGGGAAGTGCGCAACCTTGTCTACAACCTCTGCTAATCTTAATTGGATCTGAAATATTTTTATTTGTCATGATTTCAGCAGTCGGATTTTTGTATAATATCTTGATCCACTTTAAAAAGTTTGCTCCACAGCCATATTTTTCTAAAACCTTAAAAAGGTATAGCCATTCCACTATCAAAGGCCTTTTCAGCATCTATTGGTAGAAGAGCAGTGTCAGATACAATGAATTATATTTAACAATCTCCTTACATTGTGAAAGCCCTGCCTACCCATTATAAATCCATTTTGATCCCGGTCAACAATGTGAGGTACACTATTTTGTAGTCGCCTTGACAACACCTGAGTGATGATTTTTACATCAGAGTTCAATAGACTAATGGGTCTAAAAATCTCACATTTATTCATGGGTTTACGGTCACGGCTGGGAGCCGGTGCGTGGATGTCCAGAACCCAAAAGCAGACCTGAAGGCAGAATAGGTGCAATTGTCACAGTCTTTATTGCGCAGACAGGAAAAGGGGAGCTGGAAGGTGCGTTGCACCTGAACCAGGAGTGCTGCGCCGGTAGGACCACAGCAGCAGGGAGGTGCGCGGGGAACGCAGCCAGGAGAACGGCTGCAGGGAGGTGCGCGGCACTCTGTGGAGGAGTGCGGATGGCGCGCGGGGAACGCAGCCAGGAGAACGGCTGCAGGGAGGTGCGCGGAACTCTGTGGAGTAGTGTGGATTGCGCACGGGGAACGCAGCCAGGAGAACGGCAGCAGGGAGGTGCGCGGAACTCCGTGGAGGAGTGCGGATTGCGCACGGGGAACGCAGCCAGGAGAACGGCAGCAGGGAGGTGCGCGGAACTCCGTGGAGGAGTGCGGATTGCGCACGGGGAACGCAGCCAGGAGAACGGCTGCAGGGAGGTGCGCGGCACTCTGTGGAGGAGTGTGGATGGCGCGCGGGGAACGCAGCCAGGAGGACGGCTGCAGGGAGGTGCGCGGAACTCTGTGGAGGAGTGTGGATGGCGCGCGGGGAACGCTGCCAGGAGAACGGCTGCAGGGAGGTGCGCGGCACTCTGTGGAGGAATGCGGATGGCGCACGGGGAACGCAGCCAGGAGAACGGCTGCAGGGAGGTGCGCGGCACTCTGTGGAGGAGTGCGGATGGCGCGCGGGGAACGCTGCCGGAAGTCCTGCACAGACAAGAGACACACACAACGGACACCACACCCCAAGGAGAACACTGCACACCCGTGAAGGACTCACACCACACCCCGGGGAGAAACACATACACGCATCTCGGAACGGACCCGGGGACTCTCGGGCATCTTGAAACCGTCGGAACGGACCCGGGGACTCTTGGGCATCTTGAAACCGTCGGAACGGACCCGGGGACTCTCGGGCATCTCGGACTGACCCTCCCCGGGGAGGACAAACACAGACCCGCACTAGACAGCAGTCGACAACAGACAAACAGTAGACCAACAATCCTCTGGCGCCGGACCTCCTCACTGCAGGGCTCAAGAGCTCGGAGCAATCAGTTAGCTGATTGCCTGCAGGAGTGTCCGTGAGGATCCGGTGCCGGAGCGAGGTGTTTAGGTAAAAGAGCAATCATTGCTGTATTCATTTTGGAAGGGAGACAATTTAACTGATAAACTTCTGCAATCATTTCTAACAGAGGACCTATGAATTAATCTTTACATTTCTTCTATAACTCAGTCCGTCTGGCCCTGCTCTCTTTCCGGCCTTCATGTTGTCAATGGCTTGTCCTATTTCTTCTTTGGTCATTTCTAAGTTTAGATGATTTTCATTTTCCTTTGAGATCCTTGGCATATCCAATTTATTTAAAACGGTATCAATTTCTTCTGACAGTATAGCGTTTTGTGCTTTATAGAGCTCTTCATAATATTTTTTAAAGGCCATATTAATCTCCTGTGGATCTAACAGGGTTTGGTCATCAGATAGAATTGTTGTAATAGGTCATTTGGATTCCAATTGTTTTATTTGCCATGCTAAAAGTTTGCCAGCTTAATCTCCCTACTCATAAAATGATTGTTTAAGGCGTAGAACAGTGGTTCTCAACCTTTTTTCAGTGATGTACCCCCTGTGAACATTTTTTTAATTCAAGTACCCCCTAATCAGAGCAAAGCATTTTTGGTTGAAAAAAAGAGATAAAGAAGTAAAATACAGCACTATGTCATCGGTTTCTGATTCATTAAATTGTATAACAGTGCAAAATATTGCTCATTTGTTGTAGTCTTTCTTGAACTATTTGGAAAAAAGATATAAAAATAACTAAAAACTTGTTGAAAAATAAACAAGTGATTCAATTTTTAAATAAAGATTTCTACACATAGAAGTAATCATCAACTTAAAGTGCCCTCTTTGGGGATTGTAATAGAGATCCATCTGGATTCATGAACTTAATTCTAAACATTTCTTCACAAAAAAAGAAATCTTTAACGTCAATCTTTATGGAACATGTCCACATGAATTCATTTAGTCTCCTCTTAAAAAAATCAGGTGGCTTACCGACATGGCAAGCGTGTTTTGTCCGGAGATGCCGCTGAAGATGTGCGGGCTTCATGCCGCTGTTAGCTAACATTTCTCCACAGAAAAAACACAATGCCTTGGGGGGGTTACAACTCGAAGCCGTAAATCCCATTAACACATATTCTTCGGAATACTGTCTGAATTTTGCCGGCTCTTGTTTGGCCTTCTTTGGCACATGTTCCTCCGTGTTTTCAGCTGGATTACTGCTACGCTTTAACCAAGCCTCCATTGTTTTCTACATCGATAGTTGATTGACAGTTGGTGCCGTGTGGCACCGCCAGCTAGGGTCAAACCATCATGGCATGGGGGAAACTCTGGGTTTATGGTAATGAATGGAATAGCCTATTACTTGATATGATGTTCAGTTTATGAACTTACATTCATATTTTGTTGAAGTATTATTCAATAAATATATTAATAAAGGATTTTTGAATTGTTGCTATTTTTTGAATATTTTAAAAAAAAATCTCACGTACCCCTTGGCATACCTTCAATTGTTCTATCGTAACTTTTTTTGCACTTTTAGCTTTGATTTATTAGCCCATTTTGTTCCTTTAGCTTGGATCTATTTGAGATATTTTAGCTCTTATATCCGTTTTAGCTATCTTGGCAGTTTCCATAGTTTTAGCTCATTTAGCTTGGATATATTTCAGCATTTTTTTTCTTTTTAATCCAGGTTTGCTTTTTCTGTGTTAATCTATTTGTGTAATTTTTGAAATTTTTTGTTTTTATCCCATCCATTTAGCTCTTTTAACACTGTTAACTTTGATCTGTATTGGCAACTTTAGCCCTTTCAACAACGTTTGCCCCTTTAGCTTGTTAGCTATTCAAGTTACTTTAGTTACTTTAAATGTTTCTCTGTATATAAACAACGTAATAAAAGAACAACCACTCTTCAAACAAGGTGCTTTATTTCATCAAAGTCACACAATCAGCTTGCTTGCATGTTCCATTCATGTTAGCACATTAGCGCGCTAGCAGTTCATAGGAACAACCCGGAGTTACAAAAATATACATGACATTATACAAAAGTCTTAAATTAGACATCAGAAACAGGATTGGTAACTGTGGAAGAGCAATCATAAATACACTTTGGGGCGCCGAAGCTAATCCAGTTACGATATGCTAACCCACGTGGAGGGGTTGACAAGGAGAAGTCCCAACAAGAAGGTGATCAGTCGCAGCATGACACTGCTAGCATTGCTAGCTGTTGCAGTATTGGTTCCAGGTGTGGCGGTGGGGGGGCCAGTAACATTTTTCAGTGTGGTGGACATCGTTGTGGTGATCGTCGCTCCAGCAGTCGTCGCTCCAGCGGTTGTGGCTTCAGCAGTTGTCTCTCCTGTGGTCATCGGTATGACAGTTATTGGTATGGCGGTTGTCGATATGGTGCTCGTAAGCGTAGGAGTTGGGGTTGTAGGAGTTGGGGTTGTAGGAGTTGGTGTTGTAGGAGTTGGGGTTGTAGGAGTTGGGGTTGTAGGAGTTGTGGTTGTAGGAGTTGGGGTTGTAGGAGTTGGGGTTGTAGGAGTTGGGGTTGTAGGAGTTGGGGTTGTAGGAGTTGGGGTTGTAGGAGTTGGGGTTGTAGGAGTTGGGGCTGTAGGAGTTGGTGTTGTAGGAGTTGGGGTTGTAGGAGTTGGGGTTGTAGGAGTTGGTGTTGTAGGAGTTGTGGTTGTAGGAGCTGCGGTTGTAGGAGTTGGGGTCATTGGTGCAGCGGTTGTAGGAGTTGGGGTCATTGGTGCGGCGGTTGTAGGAGTTGGGGTCATTGGTGCGGCGGTTGTAGGAGTTGGGGTCGTTGGTGCGGCGGTTGTAGGTGTTGGTGTTGTAGGAGTTGGTGTTGTAGGAGCTGCGGTCGTCGGTGCGGCAGTTGTAGGAGTTGGGGTGGTTGGTGCGGCGGTTGTAGGAGTTGGGGTGGTTGGTGCGGCGGTTGTAGGAGTTGGGGTGGTTGGTGCGGCGGTTGTAGGAGTTGGGGTGGTTGGTGCGGCGGTTGTAGGAGTTGGGGTGGTTGGTGCGGCGGTTGTAGGAGTTGGGGTGGTTGGTGCGGCGGTTGTAGGAGTTGGGGTCATTGGTGCGGCGGTTGTAGGAGCTGGGGTTGTCGGTGCGGCGGTGGGGACCTGAGTTGTCATCACCATCGTGGGAACGGGAGTCGTGGGATCATTACACAACGAGCCATTACAGCAGCTCCGCGCTTGGGGGATGCCGAGCTGCAGCAGCGCGAGGTCTTCTCCCGCGCTGCATACATTCGGCGACGCACAACCGAGAACCTGCGGACCTGTGGATGAAAACAAGCCCAAGTTCAATGTCTGGACGTTACGTTTTCTTTTATGCTTCATGTTGTAGTATTAGCATGCGATAGATAAAGGAAACAGGAATCGCACCAGTTGCCTGAAAGCAGGAAGATGCACTTCCTGCACACTGAACGATACCGACGCATACATTGGGTGCCGGGCAGAACAAACACTCGTTTCCGTTAGTTGGCTGAGGAGTCAGAGCTGAAACACAAATACATGAAAACACAAGTACGTGAACAATTTTCAAACACTTTGACGAACAACAACAATTTATAAGAAGTTAGCCGACATAGTGCCACAAAGCTAACACAGATAGCATTGTGTACTCACCAGGTAACGTATCATTGTTACAGTTATCAGTGTCGCAGCATCTAGCGTTAGCGAGTCTGTTTGTGATACCCAAGTTAGCTTCGAATGTTAGTGGCCCGTTGCTAGGACACAGAGTGTCTGGAGCGCACCCTCTCACAAGCTGTGATGTTTCTGCTGCCGAGTCTGGAAGAGATTGGAATTGTTGGCATGTGACGGAGGAAGTGACGTCATTGAGAAAAAAGATTGTAAAACCTACCGATAACCGTTGCTGTGATGCATCGGCTAATGACAGGGTTGCACGTCATCGGTAGGCTAACCGCACATGGTCCATCTACGCATGTTTCACAATCAATCGCTCCAACTGAAACACAGAAAAAGTATGAACATTAGTTATGCTAACATAGATGCTCATGTAAGTTATAGTGTCAACATTAGCATGCTAATGTTTGGGCTAGTTAATGCTACGGTCTTAGCCATGGTGCTATTTATCAACACCGCTGGGTCTTTTTGTCTATTTTCAGCTTTTTTTTGTTAACATTCTCAAAAACATTAAGAAATATCACATCCCCAAACTGACCGTTTTTTTAAACTGCTTACTCAAAGTTTTCAAGTTTTCTGTGACATTTGAACACAAATTGAGACAAAAGTTCTTACAATTAACTGTACAATTAACAATTAACAAAGACCAAACAAGGAAAAAACAAACAAACAAAAAAAAACATATATATATACATACAGGAAAATATATATATATATACATACAGAAAAAAAAATATATAGACACACACACACACTTACAAATATACATATATATTTCAAAATGTTAACATTTTGCATCAGCTTAAAGTTTCTTTTTTTTTTTTATTTTTTTTTTTTTATTATTTTTAAATACTTTACAGTCATTCCAATTTGCTGTTATAGAGAAAATAGAAAAGCCCAACATATCCACATGAGCAAGCAGGTGTGTTTGCGACTGTGGAAAGGAAAAAGTCCCTCAACAAGGAGAAACCTTTGCAGAAACCAGACTCAGAGGTGGAGGAATTCTGAGGACCGGTTGGGGTGAAAGGATGGAGGAGAGGAGAGGAGAGGAGAGGAGAGACAGAGAAAGGCTTGGTGAAACAAAATAAATACAAAAAATACAAAATACAAAATACATACAATACCGTTGTTAGTGCTACATACTTCTTTTTTTTTTCTTTTTTTTTTTGATAATACATTAACCACAGTGATCTAAATATTTTCCAACTGCCATGAGATTAAGACCAGCCTGAGCAACAACGGAGCAAAAGACCTAAATAATGACAGCAATTATAACAAAAGCAAAAACAAAAAGGACATAGAACAAAAATAAATAAATAAAACAAACAAACAAACACAACAACAACAAAAGCAAACAACAACTTGGTTATGATAATTAACAGAACAATCTCGTCAATGAGGAGTGGAAGTGTGTGTGTGTGTGTGTGTGTGTGTGTGTGTGTGTGTGTGTGTGTGTGTGTGTGTGTGTGTGTGTGTGTGTGTGTGTGTGTGTGTGTGTGTGTGTGTGTGTGTGTGTGTGTGTGGTTTGTCCTCTGGATGTGAATGGAACTGTTGTGGGGGGGCCGCAGCACCACCCCGGAGCCCAAGGCCACCAGGGCCGGACGCCGCCACTCCGGCACCCAGCGACCCACCGGATCCAGGGAGGCCCCGACAAACCCCCCCGGAGAGCCACGCCCCAACCCGGAAGGCACCAGACGGAGCGCGCAGAGAGGACCCCCCCCAGGCCAGAGGGGCCCACAGGAGAAGGATAAAGGGCGCAGAGCCCCGGGCCCCGACCGAGCCGCCAAGCCGGGACCGGCCAGCGCAGCGCCCCCAGGCCACGCGGGCAGGGAGCCCCCCCGGCCCCGACAGCAGAGCCCGCCGCACCCCCGGGGGCCATCCCCCCACCACCCCCTCAACCCCCGGCGGGACAGAGAAGGCCCCAGCCGCCGAGCCCCAGACCAGCCCCCCCCCCAGACCAGGAAGAGCGAAGGCCCAGCCAGGAGCTTAAAGTTTCTAAGAATTTTTACTGTTTTACTGTTTCACTTTTAATATTTGCATTTTCATCAACAACCATCGTTCATCAGAAATTCAATCTTTTTCTCGGAATTTTAACATTTATACATAAAATTAACATTTTCATGAAAATGTAATTAGTATTGATGATAAGATTCAGATTCAGTTTATTTGCCATTTGTAGTATGGAAACCACATTGGAAAAAAATGTGCAAGGAGCTCAAAGTGCACTGTCAAAAATTTAAAGATTTCACAATGAAAAAAAAAATCACTCAAGCAATGTCACATAAAATTCTATAGGGTAAAAATGTAAAAATTGTGTGCAATAAAAAGTTCATACAAAAATACTATAAAATACTGTACAATTAAAATGTAATAATTTTAAATGTTGGTTTTGTACCTGTCCTGAAGCTCCAGAGAAAGAGAAGAAGAAGTCCGGTCATCATGGTAACCCTGACCTGTTATCGTGATGTGAGCAGGTCTGGAACCTGAGTGACTTTTTAAACTCTGCCACCAGAGTCACATGAGGTCAGTGACGTGAAAACACTTGAAAAGATTTGAAACAAGTGGGGAGTCAATGTACTTTCACGTCTTTGTTCCTTTTTTCTACTTAATTTCATTAATTATTAACCAACATTCCTGAAGTGCGAGCCCGCACACACACACACACACACACACACACACACACACACACACACACACACACACAGTTCCTCCCAGAACAAAAAAAATCTTTAGAAATAAAGAATTCCAACTGGAGGACGATAATTACTTTTTTTTTTTATTATCATATTTTCAGCTTTTTTGTTTTAATTTATATTTTCTCAAGTGTTTTAATTTTTTTAGGATTGAATTTGGTTCAATTATTTAATTGCGTTTGTTTTTTACAAGGTGTTTTTTTTTTATTTAATAGTTAGAAAGTTTAATAGTTTGAAATTTTGTGTTAGGATTTTTTTATTAAAAGTTTTTTTTATGCTTTTGTCACTTTGTTTTAATGTTTTTAATTTGTGTATACTTTTATTAGGATATTTTCTTCAGTTCTTTCATTTAAATGGTTGTATAAGTTTATTACGAGGTATTTTAATTTAATATTTATAACGTTTATTTTTGATTTGTGTTGGTATTTTGGTTTTTGATCATTTTAGACCTAAAAACCAAGAAGACTTGAAATGGATACATAAGCACCAAGTAAGTAAGTAAGTCAAATGTATTTATAAAGTGCTTTTCACAGATAAAATCACAAAGTGCTGTACAGGAGAAAAGGTAAAAACAACCATATAAAATGTATATACATGTGTAAAATTAAAGTGACACTAGTGAAAAAATACCCATCAACCAAAAGCTCCTAAATAAACTTGTTTTCAAGTCCTTTTTAAAAGAGATAACAGAGTCTGCCAATAGAGCTAACAGCACTAAAATGTATAAATATCTAATGGAGCTAGAATTCCTAACATAGCAAAAAGTGATCAACGCTAAAGTACTTGAACTTGATGTAAACAAGCTAACACCCACTTGGTCAAACTCGTCCGTCAGCTAGCCCATTAGCTGGTTCGCCGCGCCCATTCTTGCTCTATTATCTCATAATTGGAACGCGCCTTGCTGACGTTAGCGTTAGCCACCTAGCTCACTCCCATTACCTGTAATTGTAGGTAAGACACAAAAAGCTAGTATTTCGTCACTATGTTGCTTTTATAAAATGACAAATTGTTCACAATTATCCACGTTTCCTCATTACGGACAAATTTGCTTTTACTTGTGGTTTTTTAATTAAACTCCAGCGACGGTAGTAGGGGAGCTGCACAAATAAGAAACAGTAGCCAGACATTCCAAAGCATTTTCATGGCATGAGACGAGGCTCAGTCTGCTAAAGGCCATCGGAAACAGAGTTCGAGGACACTCAGCAACAATGTTAAGGTGACACTTCAAAACAACTCACAACAGAATCAGAACCACTAGCGCTAGTGGCTAGTGCTAGCTACAACCGTGGGTTGTTTATAGATTTTTGTAGCGGCGCTTCTTCTTACAGCTCTTCTTCAGGCGACAACAGTTGTTATGGTAAAGGTCGTTACAGACACATTCTTTCTTACATTTGCTATTTGTGCATTCAGGCCAGACATGGGCAAACTACGGCCCGCGGGCCATATACGGCCCGTTAGGCTTTTTAATGCGGCCCGCCGAACTCCAAATTATAGTAAAAACCAATTGGGGTCAAAAATGACCCCAATTCAAATCAATGCCTTTTTGCAATACTGGCTTGTTATTCTTCAAAGTCGTTCAAACGAAGAGCTGAGGATTTGTCCTGGACCATCAGCACCTCCAGCCTCATCAACAAGGCACACCAGAGTGGATCCTCAGGAAGAACCACTTGCCCCCACCTTATGACGTAAGAAAGAAAACATTGGAAAGGACAATGTATGAAATGCACAGAATACTATAAATCATATGAAAAACTAGCTAATATAACATTAGCCTACCTTTGAGTTAGCTCGATCTGGTACAAAGTGTGTGTGTGTGTGTGTGTGTGTGTGTGTGTGTTTGCTAACAATACTGTTGGCTACTGTTAGATAGATAGATAGCTAGCTAGATAGCTTTATTTGTCATGGTACCGGGGAGTACAACGAACATTGGGGGGCAGAGCCACAGTGCACCACAGGACACACAGACAAGACAAGACAGGTAAGAAAAGACAGTGCAATACAGTGCAAGAATATGAAATTAGATAAAAATATAAAAATAAATATAAAAATATAATATAAAAATCTAGGTAGTTGGTTGTAGTTTGGGGGGGGGGGGTCTTGGCAGTCTATCTGTACGAGTGTGTTCATATTCATTGGCGGACCTGATCGCCCAGGGGACAAATCTGTTTCTCAGCCTGCTGGTGCCGGACTTGATTGACCTGTAGCGTCTCCCAGAGGGCAACAGGTCAAATGGGGGGGGGGGGGGGGGGGGGGGGTGAACGGGGTCGGCGGTGATGGACCTGATTCTCCTGAGGCAGCAGGATGAGGAGAGGTGTTCAAGGGTGGGCAGAGGGCAGCCCATGATTGTTTGGGCAGTGTTTATGACCCTCTGCACCGCCGTCCTGTCCTGCGCTGTGGAGCAGCGTACCACACACTCAGGGAGGGGGTTAGGATGCTCTCCACACTCAGGGAGGGGGTTAGGATGCTCTCCACAGAGGAGTGGTAGAAGGCCAGCAGCAGCGAACTCAATACCGTGTTACCTACCTAAATACACTGTTAGCTAACAACAAAGTAGGCTAATCTGATCACACATTTTATCACTAATTTGTTCACACATCATAATTTGTCAATGAAAAACAAGTTCATAAATGGAGATAATACTTACCTGTACGTTGCTGGGTAAACATGTCCTCCAGGGTGGTGAGACTGCTGACGTCACATGTGTAAGTGGGACAGTATTGACAGTCAAAGTTGCATCAGATGTGTGAGATGAGATCAGATGTGAGAGATGACATCAGATGTGTAAGTGAGACAGTCAGAGTTGCTAAGAATTAAAGTTTCATAGAAGATTCCATAGGAACTGCTTGGGGTCATTTTTGACCCCACTTGTGGAAGAGTGGGGTCGAGATACAAATACTGCACTTTCTTAAAATTAATGACAAAATAAATACAAATGCAAATGGCCTGATGTCACAAACATGTTTTATGAGGAATACCTGGAATATTAATATATTACAACTTTTCATTTTAAAGCTGTTGAAGAATAACAACCCGTGGGGTCATTTGTGACCCCACGTGTGCATGTAAGGGTTACAAAAATCAGAAAACGGAAATAATTTCATACAAAAATGAAACTAAAACAAAATCACACGAGATTCGCTAGATGGCAGCAAGTGATCAGTCTGGAGTGCAACGTGACGACGTCTCGCGCCGCTAACGTCGAGTGTGACGTCATCTCATTGCGCCATCGATCTCTGCATGTTAGCATGTAGCTCCGACCAGCTCCAGCTCGGAGATTACTTTCGCCATTTTAATGCTTTTTACTGTTTTTATCGTGAATTAAGAGCTACGGAACTAGTTTTGTTCAGCGGGAAGATTCCGCTGAGTTTTCCCGGCAGCTCCCTGAGTTCAGTGGGGGGACGGAGACGGTGTTCCCGGGGAGGATGTGAGCAGCTGCAGCGGCTCCTCGGAGCAGCAGACCCCCCCTCCCGGTTCTCCCCGGGCCCAGTCCCATGGAGTCGTGGACCCCGAACCCCCGGGCCAAGCCGTTCGTCCCGCGGCAGCAGAGGAGTTTGTACCGAACCTGGAGGTACCGGGTCTCCAACAAGAGGAGCCTCCGCAGGCTCTGCCAGGTAACGGGAGGCAAACACACCGGGACCGGAGGGGTTAAAAACACCAGCCATTCATAGGATTTTGTTTCTCCTTTCGGGGAGTTTGACTGATTTCTGCTTGTTTTCTGAGCATATTTGTACATGTTTTATTGCGCGACGTTACGTGTGTTTGTTATCCGTTTCTTTGACTTGTTTTATTGTGCATTTTTACATGTTTTTAACGTATCGCATTTGTTGAAATCGGACAACCCAAACCAGAGTTATGGTATTTTCAAGGACGCAGTTATGGCTAATTAGTGGTCAGTAAAACAAAAGGAAAATGCATTAGCGCAATAATAGAAAACTGTGGTCTGAGTTTATTGTAATCAAATCAGTCAATATATATATATATATATATATATTATATATATCACGAGCGTACGGGCCGATTTTTTCTGAGGGTGCTGAACTATCTCTGCCCGAAAAAAAGTTTCACTCATTTTCTGACGAGCAAAAAAAGTCATTTCCATTTTGAGCCCTTCATTTTACTAAATTTTAATTCATTTTATTAATATTTTGTCCATATCTGCCCGAAAAACAACTTGTCGATTACCCGAAAACGTGTTTTCTCAGATCTGGGGGGAGCAGCCCCCCCCAGTCCCTATGCCTATGATATATATATATATATATATATATATATATATATATATATATATATATATATATATATATATATATATATATAATTTAAGGGAATACTGAAGTGTTAGTTAAAACGAATATTTTGCACTTAATGATATCATTTTATAGAATGTCTAATAATTAATCAGTAATCATTCTTTTTCTACAATAACATAACAGCAATGTTTAATTCAGAATCCCCTTAAATATGCGGTAAGTATAGGCCATCTCGCAGGGAGCTTTCACCCTGCAGTACATATATATATATATATGAATATTTTGGTTCCTACCTTTTCATTCTATGATAATAGTTTTCTAAATTATATTGCATTATAAGCAAGATTTATCAAAATGTTTAACGGAAAGTCCATGAAAATGTTCAGCTGGCGGAGGTTCTGTACGTTTGTACATCATGTACACTTCCTGCCGGGATGAAAACTTCTGAGAATGAAGTTTATTCACCATATAACGTGCCAAGACATAACTTCAGGTTGCACTTTGATGAGCAGATTCAGTATTTTGAACGTGAAACTCACCTATATTTTCGAAAATCCCAAACTTTGGAAGTAAGGGGCGCATTTTCATAAAGTAAAAACCGGGAGATTCGGTATCGAGTGGCGAATCAAAAATGGCGGAAAGTGACGACGCTGATGCAGAGCTAGCCGCTGCAGCCGCATTTTCGTAGACCGAATCGAGCGCAGCTTTCAAAAAATGATGACGTCATCGTGACGTTGGAAAACGACACGACGTTACGCAAAGATTTCCAAGTGCCTATTTTTTAATGTGATTGTTATGTTTTTGACGATCTCTTCATGAGTTTTTTTTTTTGTTTTGTTTTTCACATTTTACTTTAATGCGTTTTCTTGGTTGCATTGGACGTAAAAACAACACGCGAACAACTGATCTGTTCGATTTTCCAGGATGTTGCTTCAATGCTGTTTATTTGTTTTACATACTGTATTTTCCGCCCTATAAGGCACCTAAATACCTCAAATTTTCTCAAAAGCTGCCAGTGCGCCTTATAGCCCGGTGCGCCTTATATATGGACGATTGTTCTACTTGAGACTGCTATTTGACAGCTGAACAACCAGAAGCTTTTATTTTGACAACTCTAACTTCTCAACTGGATCTTCAGAGCGGACGACACTCCACACAACACCTTCATCACTCATGGTTGCACACCAACATTCTAACAAACCAAAATAAACTAGATGAAATAATGACTCCCTAAACTGGGGAACAAAAACACATAAACACAATCAACACAACACCAAGCCCAACAACAACCCACAATAACCTCCAACAACACAAAACATGAATTTGTCGCTGCAAGGCATGATGGGACATCCTGAGCTCCTCAGTGCAGCCGATAGAAACTCCCATAATTCATTGCAGCTGTTTGTGGTGTTTTAAATGCAATTATTGGGGGTTCTATTAGGTTTGTGGTGTCGGTAATAATTGTGTTGTGTTGTGTTTTTGTTGCTTAGTTCATGTAGTTTAGTTTATTATCATTATTATTATTACCGGTAGTTGTAAGTTGTCAACCAGCAGTGAAGAAGGTTTTGTGTGTAGTGTCCTCCTGGCATAGGCTGCAGGTAGGACTATCAAAATAAAGCGTGTGCACCTCTCTGGGTGTTAGAATCAGTGGAAAATGTAACCTAATGGCTTTGAGCTATAAAGGTTATGACCACTGGTCTATTCCATGTGCGTTATAGGGCGGTGCGCCTTATATATGAACAAAGTTGTAAATTATGTCAATCAATGTAGGTGCGCCTTATAACCCGGTGCGCCTTATAGGGCAGAAAATACGGTACTTTAACTTCTGTCGTACTTTGATTTTCTTCGTACAGGCGGGTTCCGTCATATTCCTGCTCATCACTGTCATCGTGAACATAAAGCTCATCCTGGACACGCGACGTGTCGCCAGCGAGGACGCCGCCGCTCAAGACTACGGTAACCACAGACATAATAAAGAGTCTTCCCGCATTGACCGCTACTCCCTATTGGCGCTGGCGAGCGGTGGCGCCGCCGTCTTGGCCCGGTCGTCCACCCCACTCAGTCTAGTCGGCTTGACAGGAGCGATAGAGAGACTTTAGTCAATCATAATTCGCGGAATACTGAACTGATCGTCACCTGGTTTTCTTTCCTGCAAACATCATAGATGTAGTTCTGATACTGGACACATGGTTTGGTGTATTTTGATATTCAAAGTGGAATAAACAATAATAGAATGTTCTGATTTGTGATCTGTGATAGGCCATTTATAAAACAACAAATATATGAAGCAGAAGTAGATAGTGCACTACTCAGCCATTTTAATAAGTTGAAAAATAATATTGAATACATTGTTAAAGCCACATATAAGATACAACACAATAGACAAGCTCTCCATCAGAACCCAATTTAGATTTTTTTTAATTAGTTCATTGTAGGCTATGGAGCTATGGAAGCAAATCTCACTCAAAAGTCAATTTGAAATGTATTAACAGAAATACTTTTTAATTTTCAGATTAAACTGCATTTTTTTGACTCATAAATAAAAAATAATGCTAAATCATCTAGACTGCACTGTCATTTTCTCATACAAGACTGATTTTTCTGTGACTTAATTAAAATGAAAAAGTAAATTACATTTAAGTTTTTTTTTTGAAAAGACGCCCCAGCAAATAGTGACAAATTCATTTTGAAATGTCAAATTAAAATTAAATTAAAATGCATTTGCAGAAATGCCTTTTCATTTCAAAGTTCTGGCTGCATAGTTTGACTCAAATAAAATAATTAATGCATTATCCAAACTGCATTTTCATTTTCTTATTCAGGTTGCACATTTTATAACAGAACTCAAAAGAAAACCTAAAGAGGGGATTGCTTTTTCGCTTTCATGTCCACTGCGCAAAAAAGGCTCAATATTCAATTTGACTTCATATTTCCAAACGGCGCAGGAGAGACGTCAGCAGCCGCTGTCCTTCCTCTGACTGCCTCTGATGGTGGAACCAGGAAGTGAGAAAACAAGGTGCAGAGCCAGATTGTTCACTGATCTCCTCACGTACTATGACGTTTAGCAGTCACTGAACGTACCCCGGCCACTGAACGCACCGTGGCGGCTGAACGCACCCCGGCCACTGAACGCACCCCGGCCACTGAACGCACCGTGGCGGCTGAACGCACCCCGGCCACTGAACGCACCGTGGCCGCTGAACGTACCGCGGCGGCTAAACGTACCGCGGCGGCTGAATGCACCCCGGCCACTGAATGCACCCCGGCCACTGAATGCACCCCGGCCACTGAACGCACCCCGGCCACTGAACGCACCCCGGCCAGTGAACGTACCGCGGCAGCTAAATGTACCGCGGCGGCTAAACGCATCGCGGCGGCTGAACGTACCCCGGCCACTGAATGCACCCCGGCCACTGAATGCACCCCGGCCAGTGAACGCACCCCGGCCGCTGAACGCACCCCGGCCGCTGAACGCACCCCGGCCGCTGAACGCACCCCGGCCGCTGAACGCACCCCGGCCGCTGAACGCACCCCGGCCACTGAACGCACCCCGGCCACTGAACGCACCCCGGCCGCTGAACGCACCCCGGCCGCTGAACGCACCGTGGCGGCTGAACGCACCCCGGCCACTGAACGCACCGTGGCCGCTGAACGTACCGCGGCGGCTAAACGTACCGCGGCGGCTGAATGCACCCCGGCCACTGAATGCACCCCGGCCACTGAATGCACCCCGGCCACTGAACGCACCCCGGCCACTGAACGCACCCCGGCCAGTGAACGTACCGCGGCGGCTAAATGTACCGCGGCGGCTAAACGCATCGCGGCGGCTGAACGTACCCCGGCCACTGAATGCACCCCGGCCACTGAATGCACCCCGGCCAGTGAACGCACCGTGGCCGCTGAACGCACCCCGGCCGCTGAACGCACCCCGGCCGCTGAACGCACCCCGGCCACTGAACGCACCCCGGCCGCTGAACACACCGTGGCGGCTGAACACACCGTGGCGGCTGAACGCACCCCGGCCGCTGAACGCACCGTGGCCGCTGAACGCACCGTGGCCGCTGAACGTACCGCGGCGGCTAAACGTACCGCGGCGGCTAAACGTACCGCGGCGGCTGAACGTACCCTGGCCACTGAATGCACCCCGGCCAGTGAACGCACCGTGGCCGCTGAACGCACCGTGGCCGCTGAATGTACCCCGACCGCTGAACGCACCCCGGCCAGTGAACGCACCCCGGCAATTGAACGCTCCCCGGCCAGTGAATGCACCCCGGCCACTGAATGCTCCCCGGCCAGTGAACGCACCCCGGCCACTGAATGCACCCCGGTCACTGAACGCATAGGAGAGGAGGTACTGTTAGGAGATAGGGGAGACTTAGGAGATGGGGGGACTATTCTATTCTATTCTATTCTATTCTATTCTATTCTATTCTATTCTATTGCTTTTATTGTCATTGTACAATAAATTGCATTATTCTATTAGGAGATAGGAGGGACTATTAGGACATAGGAGGGACTGTTGGGATATAAGTCGGATGCACCAACAAAGTTTGTGGATTCACAGCTGGCATAGGATAAAACATTTCTTTTGTTTGTTTGGGGGTTTTTTTATTTTTATTTAATTCCTAACTTTCTCCTAGAGGATGCTAACGCCAATGTGGAGACGCCGCGCCGCCCAGCCAATGGCCGTAGGGTCCTGGACATGGAGGTTTACTCGAGTCGCTCCAAAGTCTACGTTGCCGTGGATGGAACCACCGTGAGTCTCCAGTCACAAGCCACCCTAACTTCATGGCCCTTACTAACTAGATGTTTCTTCCTCCCATGAAGGTTCTGGAGGACAACGCTCGGGAGCAAGGTCGCGGGATCCATGTCATCGTGCTCAACCAGGCTACGGTGAGACAGCTAGCACCTAGCATGAGCCTGTTAGCCCGATTGCACTACCTGCCTTAGCATTTCTCATTGTCATTAGCCTGTTACCACAGCAGGTCGCATTAGGCTCAGTCTATAGCACTAGCCTATGTTAGTTGCCTGTTAACCAGTTTTGTTCGCCTGTAACATTAGCTTGTTTGTTGGGTTTTCTCTAGAAGAGTACTCTGAAATTTTTATTTTTTTGGGGCGCTATACAAAGTTGAATTAAATTGTTCTGTTAGCCAATGCCATTTGTCATTTTTTGTTAGCTTGTTTGCCTGTCGGTTGCATTTTAACCTGTTTTTAGCCTGTTGGTAAACTATTAGCCTGTTTCGCTAGCTAGTATTGCTAGCCTAGCTTGTTTTCCTGTCGGTAGCATGTTAACCTGTTTTTAGCATGTTTGTAAATGATTAGCCTGTTTCGTTAGCTCGTATTGCTACCACATTGCTAGCCAGTTGTTAGCCTTTTTCATTAGCCTGTTTAGCCTTTTAGCCTCTTAGCGTGTGTAATTAGTAGTGACGTGCCGTGACCATCAGGATTGGGTAGGCAGGGCATCGCACAACGAGGTCATCAATGTATTAACACATGAAAATGTGCTTTTCCCTTTATACCAACTGCAATCAGCAGAGGCTTTTATTTTGACACACCAAACGGGAACACCGTGGCAGGAAGACATGACACCCAAAACCCTCTTCACTCCTGGTTGCCATTTTCCAACTATTAAACTAAACTAAATTAGATCATCTAACTAAATACATGAACTCAACAACAAAAACACAACACAATCATTACCAACACTAACAAGCCTACTATAACACCAAATAAAGACATTTGAAACACCGCCAACCCAACTCCCATAATGCATTGCAGCATTAAGCTCCATGACTCTACAATATGTTTCGGCTGGCTAGTGTTAATCTAACAAACTCAAGATGGTAAAATGCCATTAAAGAAATGTAAACATTGATTCAGTGGCAGCCTCCAGACTCCCAGCAAGATATATCTCATGACACGGCAGTGCATCTGTTGTTTATGTTGGAAACAGAGGGAATAATGGCAGAACTGTCTGTGGTGCTGAACCCAGTCCTGCTGAGCTGTCTATGGTGCTGAAACTGCTCTGTGCTCTCTGATCCCCAGATTGACATGAAAGTAGGAACAGTGTTCTGAGCTTTCCTTTGCTGAAGGTCTGGTAGCTCAGGTGTTCTCCCATCTTTTAAAAACTGCTGTTTTTCCTCAAAAGAAGGCGTGATGGCGAAACGAGTCTTCGATACGTACTGACAGCATGAGCATGTGTTTCAGGGTCACGTGATGGCAAAGCTAATGATGCATTAGCACGTGTTTTAAGGTCACGTGATGGCGAAACGAGTCTTTGATATATGCTGATAGCATTAGCATGTGTTTTAAGGTCACGTGATGGCGAAACGAGTCTTCGATACGTACTGATAGCATTAGCATGTGTTTCAGGATCACGCTATCATATCATTCATTCGAGAATCACGTGATCAAGCTCTCAGGGTGAGAAATGGCTGCGCCCTGCGGTAGCGTGATCCGTAGGCGATACCAAGTGATTTTTGCCAAAAAAACATCAAAATATAGCCAAAAAACCACAAGCCCGTTCGGGCAAGCTGGGTAGAGGATTCACTTGCCTGAGCAAAGCTTTCACTAGTCCCGGACGTTTGGGCAAGCCTTAATGTCTCAGGGTCATGTGATGGCGAAACGAGTCTTCGATACGTACTGATAGCATTAGCATGTGTTTCAGGGTCACGTGATGGTGAAACAACTTTTTGATGCATAGTGATAGCATTAGCGTGAGTTTCAGGGTCATGTGATGGCAAAGCCAGTAAAGCATTGGCATGTTTCAGGGTCACGTGGTGGCAAAGCTCATGATGCATTAGCATGTGTTTCAAGGTCACGTTGTGGCAAAACAAGTCTTTGATGCATACTGATAACATTAGCATGTGTTTCAGGGTCACGTGATGGCGAAACGAGTCTTCAATACATACTGATAGCATTAGCATGTGTTTCAGGGTCACGTGATGGGGAAACAACTTTTTGATGCATAGTGATAGCATTAGCGTGAGTTTCAGGGTCACGTGATGGGGAAACGAGTCTTCGTGTGTTTCAGGGTCACGTGATGGCGAAACGAGTCTTTGATACATACTCTCCTCACGAGGACGACGCGCTTGTTCTCTTCCTCAACATGGTGACTCCTGGACGAGTTCTCATCTTCACGATCAAGGTCGGGCTACATAACCATGCTACAGCTAACACTAACTGACAATGAGTTAATGTTTGAAATTGTCCGCAGGACGAGGGAACGTTTCATCTTAAGGACACAGCCAAAAATCTTCTTAAGGGGTTCGGGAGTTCGGAAGCTGTGAACCTCAACTGGAGGGACATGTGGACTCTCGTTGTACAGAAGGGAGGTATGCTCGCCACTGTCAGGATGTTAGCATCTCTGTGTTAGTATCTGATAGCTTTAAAAAATGTGGACACTGGTCGTACAGAAGCGAGGTACGCTAGCTGCTGTAAGCATGTTAACATCTAGCTGTTAACATCTGGTATCTTGAAAGAAACATGTGGACGCTCGTAAGATCCTACTTTTAGCATCTCGCAGTTAGCATCACAATGTTGTCGTTGGAATGCTGTGGGATGCGAACATTTTCGTGCAACATTTTTATAATTGTGTACCGACTGTGCTACTGTAAAAAAGTTAGCGTTGTAACGCTTATCTGAGAATATTAGCATTTTGATACCGAGTGTTCCCAACATTTGCATCAAAACATTGGTTTTAGAATGTTTTTGTCAATTCTTTAGTGTCAAAATGTTCATGTCGAAATGTTAAGATCATAATATTACCATTGCAATGCTAACCTCAAAACATCACATATTTAGCACCAAAAGAGTGGTAACCAACATTAATGTAAAAACGTTGGCATTTCAACGTGACATCAAATTGTTAGTATTAAAAAGTTAGTCAAATTGTTTGTGTTAAAATTTTTGCCTTAACCACGTTGAAACATTGGCATCAAATAGCTAGTATCAAAATCTTTGCCTTAACGTTATTGTGAAAACATTAGTGTGGAGTTGTGGGTATGTTAGCGTCAAAATTTTGAGATCATCGCATTGTCATGTAGACAAATGTTAGCATGTTGATGTTCCAACGTTAATCTGATGCTCATGTTTTAATTCTAGCTTTCTCACAAAATTGATCTGGCGTAAAAGCTGTGACACTGATGTCAAAATTTAAAGTTAAGCATCGTAATATTAGCATTAGCATGTTTGCGCTAAAATATTTGTATCAAAATGTTAGTGTCAAAATGCTAATGTTGGACAATTAGCTGTTTGCTTTAGCAATGCTTGCTAAACATCGTTTGACACCGTAGAAAACTAACCTTGCTTTTCGTGGCATGTTTGTTTTGTGTTTTAGGCATCGTTTACGGAGAAAAGAGTTCAAAGTCTCCGTCTCTATCGAGTTGGGCCGATCCTGTTCTTCTCAAAACGCAAGTCCAACTCGGCGTCTCTGAAGGTAAACCACTCGCCTAGCATCACTACTGTTAGCGTTTAGCACCTGAACTTAAAGGTATTTCACAAGATATCTTCAGTGTTTTTTAAATTTGTATGCATTTAAAGCATATTGAATGTTTTTACCTGTTTATTAACGTGTTTTTGCATGCATTGGCATGTTCTAGAGCAGGGGTGTCAAACATGCGGCCCGGGGGCCAGAACCGGCCCACCAGACCATCTAATCCGGCCGACATGTGATTTTTGAGGTGTGAAGTGTAAAAATGAAAACTGACAGAGGCTGATCTAAAAACACTAGATCGGCAAAAATGACATTCAAAACCGCCCTTGGTCAGAATTTGACCCCCGACATTAATGTAATCTGTGGAGGTCACATGACTCAACACCTTTCACAATAAAACAACTTGTCCAACTTATGTGAAATGATACTTTAGACACGTGAACTCAAAACAATTTCCAGATGATGACAACTTGTTTTAATCCCGAATACGATCTCCAGATACAGGTGACTGAGGTTTTTTTTTTTTTTGCAAATATAATGTCTAATTTCCTTTAATATGTATATTTCAGAATAGACTGGCAAATTCTTGCAGTTTACAAAAGAATCAAGAATCATTTTTCCATATCTGCAGTTTAATATGTTCTGTTTGACTTGTTGGGCCTCGAGAGGTCAGAGGTCAGGTTAGGTTGATGTGGCCCCTCAACTGAAATCAGTTTGACGCCCCTGTTCTAGAGTGTGTGAGCATTTGTTCGTTTAAAGTCTTAGTTACATATTTTTTCATTGGTTTCAGGATTATTTTGACACGCTTTCCGTATTTTTCTTTATTTGCACGTTTTTGACGCTTTTTTTAAGAATACTTTTGTGTTTTTACATCTTTACATTTTAATTAACATGTCTTTTTTCGAGTGTATAATGTGGATTTTTGTGAAAAACGTTTTTTTTTTTTACATAGCACGTTCTTGCATATGGTAATGCATGTGAACGCACATATACTCATGTATGCACACAACAATTTAAATGCTTTAGCTCATGTTAGCTAACATTCGCTAGCAGAAGCTAATAAATGCTAAAACGTGCACGTCTGTTGAAGAACAGATAGCCTTCACATTAATGTTTATACTATTGTTAGCTTAGCATTTGAAGGTTGCATCATGCTATCGTTGCTAGCAGAGTCAGAGTGTTCGTGGAGTGATGGGGAACTGAACCGACGTCGGAAGACCTTCTGCAGCAAAGTGGAAGGTTACGGGTCTATATGTAGCTGCCGAGACCCCGCCCCCTTTCATTTCAACCCCGCCCCGGTAAGTAGTTGCTCCGCCCCTTTCACATCAACCCTGCTCTGCCCCTTTCATGTGAAACCCCCCCCCCCCATAAGAGGCTCCGCGGTCCGTGTACCTTCCGGCCATTCCATTTACATGTTGATGTTGGAGAACGGAACCCATCCCATTTCCGTTTTTCGATTTGATATTGGAAAACGGGAGACAAGCCATCTCCTGTTTTTTTTGTTTTAAAATTAAAAATCGAAAAACGGAAATTGGGTCGTTTCCCGACGTGCCTTTTTGAAAAAAATACGACCGTAATTTTAAATTCAAGTTTGAGTTGCCAGAAAACCGGAACAGTTTGCGCCAATGTGATAGTGGACAGGAACCCCAACGGCATGCCTGCAGGCACAATGAGAGTTTAGGGAGAGAACTGTGAAGATGGCTCTCCAGAAGAACAAGGCTTCTCCACCTACATGACGGACCATCACCTCCATCACCTCCATCACCTCCAAGCTGAAGTTGCTTCAGCTCCCGCTGAGGTGAGCAGCCTTGTGCCATATTTATGATATGACAGTACATCTTTTCATTGATTTAACCGCAGTCTCACAGCGCCCCCTACTGTCAGAAGCAGCACACTTGCAGATTGTCCTCAGAGCTCATTTATCACATTAAATGAAAACATTTTCAGGAGAGAAAAATTACACAAAATAATAATTAAAAATGTGCGGCTACAAATGTACTGCGATTCAGTAGCGTTAATTTATAGTTACACTATAATATTTACACCTAAAAAACGAATTATACCATTTTGAATATTTGTTAATGGTTCCTAATATAATACAAAAATGTATTGTTGGTGTTATTCTTCTTGATAGTATTACTCTCAGCAAGCTGATGCAGCTCTGTATGCAGTTGTGTGTCATTTTCATCATCTTATTGATTTATGTGTGGCTTTAATTGACAGGTTGAAATGATGAATGGAGAGCAGCAGCTTAACAAGCAAATCAACAGCGCTAAACTGATTTTCTGCAGACGCCTTCAACATCAGTAGGTTTTCTTTGTTGCTGTTCCTTTTCTGAAAGGTACATTGTGAATTTGTGACATGCTCTGATAATTAAAATTCTGATGATTAAGGTTCGACGTTGCTTTGCAGGAATGGTATTGTTAAAATTTTTAATGTTTTAATTTATCATTCATTTAAATGTTTTTGTTGCTTACATGCACTCAGCGGTTATTTGTGATATCCAAATACCTTTTCTTTACTTTCACAACCATCACAATGAAAGGATTTGGTGGGAGGTTTCTATGTATTTCTTACTGTGAGCCATTAAGTTTGTTGAACTAAAATTGGAATTATATTAAATTGAGCTTCAACAAAATGTAGTTGTCATGGACGCATGACTTTTGTTGTGACTTGCCCAGGTTGTACTGTGACATTGTCTCTTCTTGCAAGAATAATGTAATAAAATTGTCTTAAACTTCCTGTGTCTTCTGTCTCCCTAAGCTTTTAATAGGAAATTCTCCTGACGACTATAAAATAAAGGCCTGCCTGATGCTTATGCAGGATTCATTCTGCAAAGATGGGGTTGCCAGGATCTGTGTCTCAGGCCTTGCCTGCAAGGTCACCAGGTTGGCAACAGCAGGTTTGAGTCCTTACTGCCAGCGAGTGGCGACCCTACGCCCTTTGTGGAGGCTCCTTACTGCCAGCGAGTGGCGACCCTACACCCTTTGTGGAGGCTCCTTACTGCCAGCGAGTGGCGACCCTACGCCCTTTGTGGAGGCTCCTTACTGCCAGCGAGTGGCGACCCTACGCCCTTTGTGGAGGCTCCTTACTGCCAGCGAGTGGCGACCCTACGCCCTTTGTGGAGGCTCCTTACTGCCAGCGAGTGGCGACTCTACGCCCTTTGTGGAGGCTCCTTACTGCCAGCGAGTGGCGACCCTACGCCCTTTGTGGAGGCTCCTTACTGCCAGCGAGTGGCGACCCTACGCCCTTTGTGGAGGCTCCTTACTGCCAGCGAGTGGCGACTCTACGCCCTTTGTGGAGGCTCCTTACTGCCAGCGAGTGGCGACCCTACGCCCTTTGTGGAGGCTCCTTACTGCCAGCGAGTGGCGACCCTACGCCCTTTGTGGAGGCTCCTTACTGCCAGCGAGTGGCGACTCTACGCCCTTTGTGGAGGCTCCTTACTGCCAGCGAGTGGCGACCCTACGCCCTTTGTGGAGGCTCCTTACTGCCAGCGAGTGGCGACCCTACGCCCTTTCTGGAGGCTCCTTACTGCCAGCGAGTGGCGACCCTACGCCCTTTGTGGAGGCTCCTTACTGCCAGCGAGTGGCGACCCTACGCCCTTTGTGGAGGCTCCTTACTGCCAGCGAGTGGCGACCCTACGCCCTTTCTGGAGGCTCCTTACTGCCAGCAAGTGGCGACCCTACGCCCTTTGTGGAGGCTCCTTACTGCCAGCGAGTGGCGACCCTACGCCCTTTGTGGAGGCTCCTTACTGCCAGCGAGTGGCGACCCTACGCCCTTTGTGGAGGCTCCTTACTGCCAGCGAGTGGCGACCCTACACCCTTTCTGGAGGCTCTGCAGCGCCTCATCTGTCTCAGCAGTGAATGAAAAAGCAAAGGGATGTGATTTTAACAAAATATTCATTCTTAATGAGAGAATTTGCTCTTTCAATCAAGTTAGTTAAAAAAGGTTGGATTTCTATTTTTATTTCAATCATTTTTTTTCTGTTTTGCGGCACAATGTTAAGACAAGGTTTTCTCATGAATAAAATTAATCAAAGATAACATTTAACAACTGGGATATGAAATAATATTCCATGCCATTTCAAATAAATTATATTTGGTTATTTTTTGTTTCATTTAAAATCTAAATAAAAGCAAAAAACATACATTGCAGTAGAAACGCTAATGTGTGTGAAAGGGAGTAAGGTGTCAGCTGTCAGTCTTCTCTCTGGTCAATCTATTCCACCGTGTGTTTTTGTTTTCAATTTAAACTGCAGCAGGCAGATAAACATCTAATCAACTGGTGGGAAAGTTCGAAGCTCACAGACGAGCTGAAGGGGGCAGCAACGCAATGCGCCGTTGTTTATTCTCCCATCAAGCAAAGAAGAGACTCGACTTCCGGTTTTCTGGCAACTCAAACTTGAAATAAAGAATTACGGCCGTATTTTATTTCCCGATTTTTGTTTCAGAAAGGCATATCGGGAAATGGGAAACGACCCGATTTACGTCTCTCAATATCAAATCGAAAAAACAAAAATCGGATTGTTTCCGGTTTTTAGTTTTCCGACATCAAAACAAAAATCGAATGGCTAGAAGGTACCCCAATTCCCCCCCATTTCACTTCAATTTGGCATCAGCATCTGACAACAGGTTTAAAGTTGCAAAAGAGTAGGTTAACAATGTTGGCTTCCTTTCCACTCAGATGCCGACAGTAGCCTCACAAATGGCTAAAGGTAGGCTCATTGTGGGTTAGCAAAAGAATGTAAATAGGCTAACAATAGGCTAAATGAGGCTAGCAGTGTTATTTTCTGACCTAAATACATGCTAACAAAAGGCCAGTGGTTGGCTAGCAATGGGCTACAGGTAGGCTAAGTGCAACCTAACAGTTGGCTAGCGAAGTAACAGGATAGATATAGGCTAGCGATGGTCTAAAATTGGGCAAGCTAGCAATTCGATAATAGCAGGCAAACAGTGTTAGCTTCTGAATCCTGGGTTAGTTTTCGTATTAGTGTTAGCGTTCATCATGTGTTATTTAAAGCTAATGTTTTTAGCATTATGGGTAGAAGCTAACAGCATATTGTGGTTCCAGCTCCCGCTCAACAAAGTGTTGAACGTTCCCGTTGCAGTCATCGCAGGAAACCGACCAAACTACTTGTACAGGTGGGCTAGCATGCTAACATGTTAATTCATTGGAGTGTGTGAGTTAACATGCTAATAGCTCTGCGTTTGACAGGATGCTGCGATCGCTGCTTTCAGCTAACGGAGTCAATCCCAACATGATCACCGTCTTCATCGATGGATACTACGAGGTAAAAACAATGTAAACATACATAATGTTAAAGATATTAAGAGGTAAAAACAACAAATGTACCTAATGTAAAGATACTACGAGGTAAAAACAACAAACATACATGATGTAAAGATATTAAAGCTAAAAACGTAAAAAACACCTAATTTAAAGATACTACGAGGTAAAAACAACGTAAACATACATGATGTAAAGATACTACAAGGTAAAAACAATGTAAACATACCTAATGTAAAGATACTACGAGGTAAAAACGTAAACATACAATGTAGAGATACTACGAGGTAAAAACAATGTAAAGATACTACGAGGTAAAAACAATGTAAACATACCTAATGTAAAGATACTACGAGGTAAAAACAATCTAAAGATACTACTAGGTAAAAACAATGTAAACATACCTAATGTAAATATACTACGAGGTAAAAACAATCTAAAGATACTACTAGGTAACAACAATGTAAACATACCTAATGTAAATATACTACGAGGTAAAAACGTAAACATACAATGTAGAGATACTACGAGGTAAAAACAATGTAAAGATACTACTAGGTAAAAACAATGTAAACATACCTAATGTAAAGATACTACGAGGTAAAAACGTAAACATACAATGTAAAGATACTATGAGGTAAAAACAATTAAATTCAACTTTTTTTATATAGCATCAAATACAATAGTTATTTCCAGGTGCTTTTTACAGAGAAAAGAGAAAAACCCAACAAATCTACATGAGCAGCAAATTTATTGTGAAAAACTAACAGGAAGAAACCTTCGTAGAAACCAGAATCAGAGGTGAAGGATTTCTGCTGACGAGGGGTGAGGGGATAGAGAAAAGGATAGGATCGACAGAGAGCGATTGGGGGATGGAGGAGAAGAAAGGATAGGATAGACAGATTGGAGGGATAGAGGAGAGGAAAGAATAGGATAGACAGAGATAGATTGGGATAGAGGAGAGGAAAGGATAGACAGAGATTGGGGATAGAGGAGAGGATAGGATAGACAGATTGGAGGGATAGAGGAGAGGAAAGGATAGGATAGACGGATAGATTGGGATAGAGGAGAGGAAAGGATAGGATAGACAGATAGATTGGGGGATAGAGGAGAGGAAAGGATAGGATAGACGGATAGATTGGGATAGAGGAGAGGAAAGGATAGGATAGACAGAGATTGGGGATAGAGGAGAGGATAGGATAGACAGATTGGAGGGATAGAGGAGAGGAAAGGATAGGATAGACAGAGATAGATTGGGGATAGAGGAGAGGAAAGGATAGGATAGACAGATAGATTGGGGATAGAGGAGAGGAAAGGATAGGATAGACAGATAGATTGGGGGATAGAGGAGAGGAAAGGATAGGATAGACAGAGATAGATTGGGGATAGAGGAGAGGAAAGGATAGGATAGACAGAGATAGATTGGGGATAGAGGAGAGGAAAGGATAGGATAGACAGAGATAGATTGGGGATAGAGGAGAGGAAAGGATAGGATAGACAGATAGATTGGGGATAGAGGAGAGGAAAGGATAGGATAGACAGACAGATTGGGGGATAGAGGAGAGATAGGATAGATCAAGGGTTCCCAAACCTTTTCCTGTGAGGGCCACATAACGTTTCCCTTCTCTGATGTGGGATCGGGTCGGTTTGTAACAGAAAAAGTGTGACGATCACAGGGGTGCCTAAATGTACAAATGTATGGTATTCCAAAAAGCCACACATAACCAAATAACCCTTTCTGGGTTCTTCACAGAAAAGTCAGGAAATAAATAATAACACTATGAAATAAACAATAGCTAGGGATGAGCCAGATACTCGTTTCAGATGAGTATCTGGTATGGATGAAGCATTTTTTACAAGGACGAGCATAATACAAGTAAAACTCGTCAATATCCGTGCTTGTGCTGAAGGAAAATCCTCTTTTGGTAACTAGCTGTCTTCGTGCTTTCTGATTGGCCAGTGACACACAGCCTGGCCCATCGACACACATCTCCGCAAGTCACTCGGACACACAGACTGACTGTGGCTCTCTTCAGTATTCCTTAGGTTTTCTTCAGCTCGCCTCTATTTCTGCTTGTATGATATATGAAGTTACTTGGCGAACTTGTTTTGTGACGTACGTGGTGCATTTGACAAAACAGAGCTGAAAACGTCACGTCAGTCACTGCCTCCACTCCAGTCTGGGTTTATTTTTTTGTTTAACCATCTGTTTGCTCTGATGTAAAGTCAGTTGAAAACTTTACTCGTACTGAACGTGGTGCTTTTGAGAAGAACACAGTGAACAAGGCTGACATATTATTTCCTGTTTACCACCACTGGATGTTTACATGAATCACCAGGTTCACACACATCATTAAAATTCACTTACACACATAGAGCTGAACACACAAATTTGGCCCCAGCCAAATTTGGTGTGCGTTTCCACTGCAGAAAGTAGGTTAAAAAGTAGGCGGGGCTTAGAGCTCCGCAGATATGTGACGTTACAACAGTAATCTCAGCCAGGCGGCAGACCTGGACCTTATGAATCCTCTGTTGTTGTTTACGTCCTCCGCTTTGGACTAGTTGTTTTGTTAACTTTTATTTTTTGCTGCCACAGAGCTGCAGCTGGAACTTCCATGTTGGTCCAGAGAGAGCGAACGCTCTGGTGACTTGTCCCACACTTGAGCACGCCCGGCTGGTCGTGGCACAGAGCCCGCACCATTGCGCCGCGCCAGGACACGGGAGCCCGTAGCTTTCTGCTCAAACACTGGAGCCGCTACTCCGGCGTTGACCGCCGCTGCATCGCATCCACGTTAGTTATCAGGGGCTGCTCCAAGTGTCTGTTTTTGCATCGCATCTGCAACATATTCAAATATTGAGGGCGTGTAGTAAGTCACTGACCAATCAGCAGACGGCTCCTCAAGCTCAAACCCGTTCCACAGTCCCGGGTACCCCGACAGAAGCGTTGTGGAAAAGCGACGGCCGTTGGAGAATTTTTTTCCGGAAAATCACAAATTCTTGCGGTGGAACCCGAACCGTAACGGACTATACCTGTCCATTCCCGCACTTTTTGTGCAGTAGAAACGGGGCTATAGTCTAACAGTAGGATACATCTCAAGATGCACTTGGACACATCATCAATGATAGTACCTGGGTTCATCAGGTGCTTCAGGTCTTTCAACTTCAGACACCCTCGCCCAGGTGACCAGCAGTGGTAAGGCCCCGGCCTGTGTCCAAGAAGCACGAATCCACGGTTTGTCCCTTTTGATCCACAGCCATCTAGAGGCTTTCTTGGCTGCCTCCGAAGCTCTCCCGATGGCCTTCCTCTTGCATGCACCAGATATGTCCAGTTAGCTGAAGGCTTTGCATAGGTACTTGCCTGCAAATCCCCTCGCTCCTACTTTAATGGGCAAGCACATGGCACGCCAACCCCGTCTGCGCCACTCCTCCACCAGCTTGGTGTACTTCCCTTGTTTTCTTTCATGGGCTTCTTCGATTCTCTCCTCACAGGCCACTATAAACTCCAGCATGATTACTTGTTTTGAAATTTGTGATCTCAGCAATGGCTTCAACTACTTTGAGTTGGGTTACCAAGTCCACCCTCATCTGCTAACGCAAGCTGACCCAATGAGGCCTGCTTGGGCTTTTGGGCGCGGCTTTGGATCTTGTCCCACTCTCACAAAAGTTATCTGGCGACTTGGTGACTTGGTGGTGGGTGACACTTGCTCTGGTCGATGGCGCTGCAGATGGACTCTGCGATAACCTTTAGCACCTGGTCGTGTTGCCATTGGTAACGAACCCCCCCCCCCCCCCCCCCCCCCCCCAGTGCTTTGAGACAAGAGCTGAGGATGTGTTCCATAGTTCTCTTCCCTGGCACAAGGGACATGCTGGTGATTTCACCTTGCCCCAGCACAAAAGGTTGGATGGGCTGGGTAGAATGTCATACGTGCACTGTATGATAAACTTGACCTGGAAAGGTTCTGCCTTGCACAGATCAGACCAGGTGACCTTGAGGTCCATCGCCTGTTCCCATTTGATCCATGCACCCGGTTGCCGCATCCCTGCCATCTGACTTGCACGAAGCTCCTCAACTCCGGCTCTCACTTCCTTCTGAACCAGGTCCCTCCTCTCTTTGACCTCCACTCCAACGACCTTGCTGAAGTTGGTCGTTGGATTGCTGCCTCGTCCAGTTCAACCTACAGCCACAGAACCCAGTAGTGCTTTGTTGTGCAGCCAGGATTCAGCCTGGTCCATGGCATCCCGTGCCCTGCACTTCCTGCCGGTCCTCACCTCAGTGCCTGCCTGGGAGACAGTAATAAAATCACTGAAATTGTTAACTTGGCTAAAGCAACGAGGAAATAAACTGCTAAAACAGTTATGAGAAAGGGCTTGTAGCTGTAGAATGCTAATGGCTGTGCTAACTGTTGTCTCGTTGTCAGGAACCCATGGATGTGGTGGAGTTGTTCGGACTGAAAGGCGTCCAGCACACGCCCATTAGCATAAAAAATGCTCGTGTCTCACAGGTATCACGCCAACTAATGCTAACTCGCTACTTTAGCTTGTCTTAGTGTAGTAACTGTTTGTTTCCATTGTAGCATTACAAAGCCAGCCTCACCGCAACCTTCAACCTCCACCCCGTGAGTTTTCCATCATGCTCTCTTTTAGCTTGTAGCCCATAGCTACTCGCTTTCATTAATTAGCTATTACCGTCCACGTATTCATATGTCTTCCTCTTGCGTCAGGATGCCAACTACGCTATCGTACTGGAGGAAGACCTCGACGTCTCCATCGACTTTTTCAGGTACGCCAACACCATGCTAACAGCTTCCCTTTAGCTTCCGATTTTCTTACCAAGCTTCTTCTCATTTCCAAAGTTTCCTGAGCCAAACAATTGGACTCCTCGACGAAGACGAAAGTCTGTACTGCATATCCGCCTGGAATGACCAGGTCAGCTAACCGCTAGAGGCACTGATGATGACACTACCAAGTTACATCCAGCACTTTTATGATTTAGCAACTTCAGCTTTTTTTTTACGACTCTTTAACAAATGAGCAATTTTAGTATTTCTTTACCGTATAGTGATTTTAGCACCTTTTTGTTATCATTTAGGTTGCATCTTTTTTAACATTGTTGGCATGGACTATGAGCATCCAGCAGATGACCTGTCTTTTATATACTGGGTGAAGAACATGCGTTAGCATTTTTAGCATCCATAGCCTGATTACCATTGTGTCCAGGGCTACGAGCACACGGCGGATGACCCGTCTCTTCTATACCGGGTGGAGAACATGCCGGGACTTGGCTGGGTGCTGAAGCGAAGCCTCTACAAGGACGAGCTGGAGCCAAAGTGGCCAACACCCGAGAAGGTGAGCTTGGGTGTTAGCTGCTGATGCTATGAAAACATTCGTAATGTTATAAAAGCTAATGTGGCTAATGTGGGGTGCTTTGCAGAGTCTTGGTCTGTTTGTAAACCTAGTCCTCATGCTAATGACTAAGTTTGCCAAAACATTACGTGTTTAATGCTGGGACATGCTATGCTAACATGCTAGCTGTGGGACTGGGACATGTGGATGCGGATGCCAGAACAGCGTCGTGGAAGAGAATGCATAATTCCTGATGTTTCTCGGACGTACCACTTCGGAATCATCGGACTCAACATGAACGGATATTTCCACGTGAGTTCTTTGGGAAGTTTTTAGTTCTCTGGACGTTTTACAAAGCTAAAACTTTGCAGTGTTTTGGTAAAGATTTGCGATGTTTGTTGCAGGAAGTTTACTTCAAGAAGCACAAGTTCAACACAATTCCGAATGTTGTCATGAAAAACGTCGCAAGTCTAAAGAAAGATGCATACGAGGCCGAAATCCATACACTGCTCAGGTAATGTGCTAATGCTAACATGATAACATGGTAATGCTCAGAGATCAACAGATAACATACTAAATGTGAACAAATCCATGTAATGCGCTAACATGCTGGTGCTAGCAAATCCACATAACATGCTAACTGCTAACAGATATACCTAACATGCTATAACCCATGCTCATAGACACAATAGACCAGGGGTCTCCAACCCTGGTCCTCAAGGGCCCCAGTCCTGCAGGTTTTAGCTCCTCCTAGTTGCAGCACACCTGATTGCAACGCGGGGCTCGTTATTGGACTTTTTCACAATCTTGGTGATGACGTCATCATTAAATTCAGTTTTGCTGAAGCAGGGAGAGAACTAAAACATGGAAGACAGGGGTCCTCCAGGACCGGAGCTGGACACCACGCAATCGACACAATTTGTGCCAGTAACTTGCTAGCTGCATGTTAAGGTGACTACTGTTATCATGCTAACTGATCCTATTGTTCCTGATTTCGCATGTCAGTTATATCGTTGCTATATTAGGGCAACCTTACTTGTCAAAATATAGCAGAGCTTTTGGCGCTAAATTAGTGCTAATAATTTCTTAGCATGTAGCATTTCTATAATTGCTGTGCTAATGATAACTGCTAGCTTAGCAATGAAAGACACATCTGTGCTGCTAACATTGGTGTGTGTGCTACAGGAATGCAGAGGTTCTGGATCACGCTAAAGATCCATGCTCGGATTCCTTTGTACCCGACTCGGAGGGAAAAACCTACGTGATGTTCATCAGGATGGAGTCTGAGTCAGACACCAGTACCTGGACACAGCTCGCTAAGGTACGCTAATGACAAAATACTAATGCTAAAAATGGATAATGGCTAAATACCAATGCTAAAAATGGCTAATTGCTAACAGCCAATGGTTAAAATTAGAAAAAGTCAACTGGCTAACAGCTAACTATCAGTGGGAGAATTGGCACCCAGCACCAGCTGATTCTTCTCCTTGTTCCTCCGGTCCTGGTCTCAGTGCCTCCACGTTTGGGACCTGGATGTGAGGGGGAACCATGCTGGATTGTGGAGACTCTTCAGAAAGAGAAACCACGTTCTCGTCGTCGCTACACCAACATCCCCATACTCGTAAGAACTGCTGCGCTACATATTAGCAAGTGAACTCCATTGACGTCTATGCTGATCTTACACGTCAGCTTTGTTAGAATGTCAGTACTGTTGGCATGTAACATGTTAGCATGTAGTACACTTTAGCATGGCAGTAGCATTAGCATGTTCAAATACATGTTATCAGCTTTTCAGTTTTGTTAGCATCTCACCTACATTAGCTTGTAAGATACATTAGTATGTTAGTATGTCAGCTATCTTTGCATATGAGCTATGTGTTAGCAACCACTGCTATTGTGTGTCCCGTTAGCGTGACGAAGCCGGCAGGCGTGACTCCAATCCACCTGGAGGGTCCGCCCCCCCGAGAGGACAACGCCCCCATGGAACCCGGCTAGCTATGCTAAAGTCAGCCAGAGCTAGCTGGCTAAATCTGAGGATGACGGCATAGTATCAAGCTAGCTCCCTTTGGTGTGAAGTAGCTAACACTACAGACTGCTTTTTCCAGAAGACTCTAAGAAAGCTGATGGACACGTAGCGAGGCCTGACCTAGCTAGCACTATGCTATGTGGAGAAGCTAACGTGATGAACGCTTCTTGATAAGATGCTAAGCAAGCAGCTAGCTCCACTAAATACTGAAAAGCTAATGTGAGCTAAGATGCTACATTCTGTTTTTATTTAGTGTTTTTAGCCATCTATTTGATGCTAACAAGCTAGCTGGGGTTTTTTGTTTGTTTGTTTTAACTATGCTCATGACGCTAACACTTGCGCACAAAGGTAACAGGTCACATACCTGTTACCATCGGAATGTTAGCATTTGTAATATGTCCCAAAACTTGAGTGTTTTGAGATGTTAGCTGTGAGCAGAAGCGAGCTGAAAAGTTTCTTTTTTTTCTTGAAAACAAATAAATTTTCTATGAAAGTTCCTATGAAGTATTTTTGTCCCGTTATATAAAAAAATGGTTACGCTGACATTTGAGATTTAATCTTAGCATTAGCTTTTCTCGTGTGGATGCTAGTGCGTTAGCTTAAGCGAATTCCAAAATCATGTTAAAATAACATTCCGAAAGGCTTCCATTGCTAAAATATCTCGAATTGCTGGACTTGACAGATTTGTTATTGCAATACATTTACTGAACGTAAAATACCATGAGAATCTTTAAAATTATTCAAATTGGCAAAACAAGTTAAAACTGTATCAATAAAAATAAAAGTTCCTAACAGATTCTATATAATGTTTGCATTAGCTTTTCTACTGGTTACTATAGCGCAAGCATTAGCTCTCCTCTTCAGTGACCTTGACTGTGTTTTGTGGTTAGATGGTTTAGTGTACCACGGACATGCTAGGTAAATTACTGGTGAGGTGCATTGTGGTATGCAAATGTTAATAGGAAGTTTGCGGTGAGCGTTGGAGCTGATTTTCAGTGACAACTTGTTGAAATGCAGCATTGGCGTGCTAATGTGAAATGTATGGAAGTATAACTGCCATCAGTGTCTGAATTAGAATTTCTAATTCTGAATTTTTATTCCATCGAAATCAGCCTTTGAATTTTAAAAGCTGTCGAATTTCAAGCACGTATCTTTTTTCCTTCTGATTTTTTGGTTCACATCTAAAAAAAATTAGTGTATAAAATTTCAACGTGTCTAAAAATTCAGCTGCAAAATAAATTCAGCTGTAACAGCCAGTGTATATGTGCCGACAAGATGATGCAATCGATCCCCGTCTCACCCACCATCCAATCAAGGAAGGCCTGTTGGTCACGTGACCACTGCAACAGGAAGAAGCACTCTAACTCAGCCAGGCTGCCGGCTGGGCGACGGTGCTGAGGAAAGTGTTTTTACTCTCTATTTGCCATTTATGTCTATTAATGATGTCAGAGACTCCACACCTTACCAGAAGTTATTAAACTTTTAATGAGGTGGCATTCGTGGACATTTCATCAGCAATTACTGAACTGTATTTTGCTGAGTCAGTGCTTACTGGTGACACCATATCATACTTCTTCCTCAGTTAGTGGAGGCAGCTCAGGGTTAAACTGGCCAAATGGGGGTTCTAAGCAGGATTTTATTTTGGGGCCCCCCTTCCAATAACATAATAATAAATTACAATTACTAACGAATCAAATGAACAGCCTCTATCAACAGTGGAACAAGAACTTTACAGATGCTCACGTCTGAAAAAACTTTGTGGCATAAACAGTTTATGCCTCAAAGTTGTTGTTTTTTTATTTCAACAACATCCCACCTTCAAGTGAAGCACGAGCCTCTGACTGTTTGGACTTTTTCTTTCTTTTGCTAACTCCTGAATCGTATTGACGTCTGGAAGCCGTCTCTCTCTCTCTCTCTCTCTCTCTCTCTCTCTCTCCTCTCTACCTGTAAGCAACTGCCTGCCGGCCCGTCTGACCGCTGATTGGTCAGATGGTGAAGCTTCACGCTTTCAATCATTGCGTCTCTCTCTCTCTCTCTCCTGCCTCGGGATGACTTGGTGGCGGTGTTCTACGCGCCTCTCGGCAAAATGCAGGCGCATCCTTTGCGCATTTGCAGAGAATGATGATACTTTATTAATCCTGAGGGAAATTCAATTCACTTGCACTAAATGGGGCCCCCCATGGATCGCGGGGCCCTACGCACAGCGTGTGTTCTGCGTGTAGGGAGGGGCGGGCCAGGGGCAGCTCCTCACACATTGCTAGAAGCTAGAAGCTTCGCCCAGCCTGCCCAGAGCACCGTCCCTCCACTCCACCAGGAAGAACCAGGGTCCAGTTTGGAGACAGAGGGACAGACTTGACTCTACTTTCTTGTCTTTCCACCAACAAAGCCCCGCCGATCGGACGCTAAACTGGTGCTCAGCCCAGCATTGTTGCTGGGCCAGAGGGGGGGGGGGGGGCAGAGGGGGGGCAGAGGGGGGGGCAGAGAGGCCGATCGACTTTCTGAAATCTACAGCTAACACGGAGCCCCGGAGGGGGTTCTACAAAAATTAATAAAAATAAAATGTGGGAATGAGATCATTCAGATTCAGAAAACTTTATTGATCCCTCAAGGACAATTAATTTGCAGCAACCTCAGACAGATGTTGCACAAACATCACAACACTCGCTGTGTGTCACTTCCAACAGTAGCAGACAATAGTAGACAATAAAAACTGACACATTTCAAAAAAGGTCTGTCACTTAATAAACACACTCCCTTCAGAATTCAGCAGTTCAGTGACAGAAGGGACAAAAGAGTTGGAGAAACTATTTATTGTTCCAAAAGGGACATGAAAGCGGCCTCCAGGAGGCAGGAGTGAAACCTGAGGAGCATGGAGACACTGACCCAAGATACATTTAGCCTTCAGCTGCTCCTCCCACAGAGACTGTAGCTCTCTTTGTTTAACTCCAATGATTCTAGAGCAGATTTTGACAATGTGTTGCAGTTTGTTTTTCTCTTTCACAGACAAACCCTTGAACCAGCCAACAAATGAAAAAGTTAAAAGGCTCTCGATGAAACAGCAGTAAAAGTTGCAGAGAATCTTTTTATTTACATTAAAAGAGTTCAGTTTCCTTAAAAGACAGATCCTCTGCTGACTGCTTTTAAAAATGGAGTCTGTATTTGCAACTTGTTGTCAATCCAAGAAGCGAGATCTTTGTGTTTCTCCACCACTTCGTGACACTGCTGGCCAGAGGGGGCGCTGTGGAGCGTCGAAGGTCGAGGACCATGTCCTTGGTTTTTGACACGTTTAAATCCAGATAGCTCCTGTCGCACCATTGGACAAACTGTCAATGTAGGGCCACGCTTCATTTCAGATCCTGAAAGTAAAGACACCAGACTGTCCGTCTGACAACAATCAAGAACCTGTTGTTCTGAGGGACCCGGCAGCAGAATGAACAGCAGGGGGCAGAACACACCCTGAGGGGATCCTGAGTCAGAGATGGAGGCAGGGGACATCACTATTCACCAGTCCTCACTGGGTCCATCACTATTCACCAGTCCTCACTGGGTCCATCACTATTCACCAGTCCTCACTGGGTCCATCACTATTCACCAGTCCTCACTGGGTCCAGCACTATTCACCAGTCCTCACTGGGTCCATCACTATTCACCAGTCCTCACTGGGTCCTGTCCATCAATATTCACCAGTCCTCACTGGGTCCAGCACTATTCACCAGTCCTCACTGGGTCCTGTCCATCACTATTCACCAGTCCTCACTGGGTCCATCGCTATTCACCAGTCCTCACTGGGTCCATCGCTAGTCACCAGTCCTCACTGGGTCCATCACTAGTCACCAGTCCTCACTGGGTCCATCACTATTCACCAGTCCTCACTGGGTCCATCACTAGTCACCAGTCCTCACTGGGTCCATCACTAGTCACCAGTCCTCACTGGGTCCAGCACTATTCACCAGTCCTCACTGGGTCCATCACTAGTCACCAGTCCTCACTGGGTCCAGCACTATTCACCAGTCCTCACTGGGTCCAGCACTATTCACCAGTCCTCACTGGGTCCATCACTATTCACCAGTCCTCACTGGGTCCAGCATTATTCACTAGTCCTCACTGGGTCCATCACTATTCACCAGTCCTCACTGGGTCCATCACTATTCACCAGTCCTCACTGGGTCCAGCACTATTCACCAGTCCTCACTGGGTCCAGCACTATTCACCAGTCCTCACTGGGTCCTGTCCATCACTATTCACCAGTCCTCACTGGGTCCAGCACTATTCACCAGTCCTCACTGGGTCCATCACTATTCACCAGTCCTCACTGGGTCCATCACTAGTCACCAGTCCTCACTGGGTCCAGCACTATTCACCAGTCCTCACTGGGTCCATCACTATTCACCAGTCCTCACTGGGTCCTGTCCATCACTATTCACCAGTCCTCACTGGGTCCAGCACTATTCACCAGTCCTCACTGGGTCCAGCACTATTCACCAGTCCTCACTGGGTCCAGCACTATTCACCAGTCCTCACTGGGTCCATCGCTAGTCACCAGTCCTCACTGGGTCCATCACTAGTCACCAGTCCTCACTGGGTCCATCACTATTCACCAGTCCTCACTGGGTCCATCACTATTCACCAGTCCTCACTGGGTCCATCACTAGTCACCAGTCCTCACTGGGTCCATCACTAGTCACCAGTCCTCACTGGGTCCAGCACTATTCACCAGTCCTCACTGGGTCCATCACTATTCACCAGTCCTCACTGGGTCCTGTCCATCACTATTCACCAGTCCTCACTGGGTCCAGCACTATTCACCAGTCCTCACTGGGTCCAGCACTATTCACCAGTCCTCACTGAGTCCAGCACTATTCACCAGTCCTCACTGGGTCCAGCACTATTCACCAGTCCTCACTGGGTCCTGTCCATCACTATTCACCAGTCCTCACTGGGTCCAGCACTATTCACCAGTCCTCACTGGGTCCATCACTATTCACCAGTCCTCACTGGGTCCTGTCCATCACTATTCACCAGTCCTCACTGGGTCCATCACTATTCACCAGTCCTCACTGGGTCTATCGCTAGTCACCAGTCCTCACTGGGTCCATCGCTAGTCACCAGTCCTCACTGGGTCCTGTCCATCACTATTCACCAGTCCTCACTGGGTCCATCACTATTCACCAGTCCTCACTGGGTCCAGCACTATTCACCAGTCCTCACTGGGTCCTGTCCATCACTATTCACCAGTCCTCACTGGGTCCAGCACTATTCACCAGTCCTCACTGGGTCCATCACTATTCACCAGTCCTCACTGGGTCCTGTCCATCACTATTCACCAGTCCTCACTGGGTCCATCACTATTCACCAGTCTCACTGGGTCCATCACTATTCACCAGTCCTCACTGGGTCCATCACTATTCACCAGTCCTCACTGGGTCCATCACTAGTCACCAGTCCTCACTGGGTCCAGCACTATTCACCAGTCCTCACTGGGTCCAGTCCATCACTATTCACCAGTCCTCACTGGGTCCATCACTATTCACCAGTCCTCACTGGGTCCATCACTATTCACCAGTCCTCACTGGGTCCAGCACTATTCACCAGTCCTCACTGGGTCCAGCACTATTCACCAGTCCTCACTGGGTCCTGTCCATCACTATTCACCAGTCCTCACTGGGTCCTGTCCATCACTATTCACCAGTCCTCACTGGGTCCATCACTATTCACCAGTCCTCACTGGGTCCATCACTATTCACCAGTCCTCACTGGGTCCATCACTATTCACCAGTCCTCACTGGGTCCATCACTAGTCACCAGTCCTCACTGGGTCCATCACTAGTCACCAGTCCTCACTGGGTCCAGCACTATTCACCAGTCCTCACTGGGTCCAGTCCATCACTATTCACCAGTCCTCACTGGGTCCATCACTATTCACCAGTCCTCACTGGGTCCAGCACTATTCACCAGTCCTCACTGGGTCCAGCACTATTCACCAGTCCTCACTGGGTCCATCAGTATTCACCAGTCCTCACTGGGTCCAGCACTATTCACCAGTCCTCACTGGGTCCATCACTATTCACCAGTCCTCACTGGGTCCAGCACTATTCACCAGTCCTCACTGGGTCCATCACTATTCACCAGTCCTCACTGGGTCCATCACTAGTCACCAGTCCTCACTGGGTCCATCACTAGTCACCAGTCCTCACTGGGTCCAGCACTATTCACCAGTCCTCACTGGGTCCAGTCCATCACTATTCACCAGTCCTCACTGGGTCCATCACTATTCACCAGTCCTCACTGGGTCCAGCACTATTCACCAGTCCTCACTGGGTCCAGCACTATTCACCAGTCCTCACTGGGTCCATCACTATTCACCAGTCCTCACTGGGTCCATCAGTATTCACCAGTCCTCACTAGGTCCAGCACTATTCACCAGTCCTCACTGGGTCCATCACTATTCACCAGTCCTCACTGGGTCCAGCCCTATTCACAAGTCCTCACTGGGTCCAGCACTATTCACCAGTCCTCACTGGGTCCATCACTATTCACCAGTCCTCACTGGGTCCAGCACTATTCACCAGTCCTCACTGGGTCCAGCACTATTCACCAGTCCTCACTGGGTCCATCACTATTCACCAGTCCTCACTGGGTCCATCACTATTCACCAGTCCTCACTGGGTCCATCACTAGTCACCAGTCCTCACTGGGTCCAGCACTAGTCACCAGTCCTCACTGGGTCCAGCACTATTCACCAGTCCCCACTGGGTCCTGTCCATCACTATTCACCAGTCCTCACTGGGTCCTGTCCATCACTATTCACCAGTCCTCACTGGGTCCAGCACTATTCACCAGTCCTCACTGGGTCCATCACTATTCACCAGTCCTCACTGGGTCCATCACTATTCACCAGTCCTCACTGGGTCCATCAGTATTCACCAGTCCTCACTGGGTCCTGTCCATCACTATTCACCAGTCCTCACTGGGTCCTGTCCATCACTATTCACCAGTCCTCACTGGGTCCAGTCCATCACTATTCACCAGTCCTCACTGGGTCCATCACTATTCACCAGTCCTCACTGGGTCCATCACTATTCACCAGTCCTCACTGGGTCCAGCACTAGTCACCAGTCCTCACTGGGTCCAGCACTATTCACCAGTCCCCACTGGGTCCTGTCCATCACTATTCACCAGTCCTCACTGGGTCCTGTCCATCACTATTCACCAGTCCTCACTGGGTCCAGCACTATTCACCAGTCCTCACTGGGTCCATCACTATTCACCAGTCCTCACTGGGTCCATCACTATACACCAGTCCTCACTGGGTCCAGCACTATTCACCAGTCCTCACTGGGTCCTGTCCATCACTATTCACCAGTCCTCACTGGGTCCTGTCCATCACTATTCACTAGTCCTCACTGGGTCCTGTCCATCACTATTCACCAGTCCTCACTGGGTCCAGTCCATCACTATTCACCAGTCCTCACTGGGTCCATCACTATACACCAGTCCTCACTGGGTCCATCACTATTCACCAGTCCTCACTGGGTCCATCATTATTCACCAGTCCTCACTGGGTCCAGCACTATTCACCAGTCCTCACTGGGTCCAGCACTATTCACCAGTCCTCACTGGGTCCAGCACTATTCACCAGTCCCCACTGGGTCCTGTCCATCACTATTCACCAGTCCTCACTGGGTCCAGCACTATTCACCAGTCCTCACTGGGTCCATCACTATTCACCAGTCCTCACTGGGTCCATCACTATTCACCAGTCCTCACTGGGTCCTGTCCATCACTATTCACCAGTCCTCACTGGGTCCATCACTATTCACCAGTCCTCACTGGGTCCAGCACTATTCACCAGTCCTCACTGGGTCCAGCACTATTCACCAGTCCTCACTGGGCCCAGCACTATTCACCAGTCCTCACTGGGTCCAGCACTATTCACCAGTCCTCACTGGGTCCAGCACTATTCACCAGTCCTCACTGGGTCCAGCACTATTCACCAGTCCTCACTGGGTCCAGCACTAGTCACCAGTCCTCACTGGGTCCAGGACTAGTCACCAGTCCTCACTGGGTCCAGCACTAGTCACCAGTCCTCACTGGGTCCATCACTATTCACCAGTCCTCACTGGGTCCAGCACTATTCACCAGTCCTCACTGGGTCCATCACTATTCACCAGTCCTCACTGGGTCCAGCACTATTCACCAGTCCCCACTGGGTCCTGTCCATCACTATTCACCAGTCCTCACTGGGTCCAGCACTATTCACCAGTCCTCACTGGGTCCATCACTATTCACCAGTCCTCACTGGGTCCAGCACTATTCACCAGTCCTCACTGGGTCCTGTCCATCACTATTCACCAGTCCTCACTGGGTCCAGCACTATTCACCAGTCCTCACTGGGTCCATCACTATTCACCAGTCCTCACTGGGTCCAGCACTATTCACCAGTCCTCACTGGGTCCAGCACTATTCACCAGTCCTCACTGGGCCCAGCACTATTCACCAGTCCTCACTGGGTCCAGCACTAGTCACCAGTCCTCACTGGGTCCAGCACTAGTCACCAGTCCTCACTGGGTCCATCACTATTCACCAGTCCTCACTGGGTCCAGCACTATTCACCAGTCCTCACTGGGCCCAGCACTATTCACCAGTCCTCACTGGGTCCAGCACTATTCACCAGTCCTCACTGGGTCCAGCACTAGTCACCAGTCCTCACTGGGTCCATCACTATTCACCAGTCCTCACTGGGTCCAGCACTATTCACCAGTCCTCACTGGGTCCAGCACTATTCACCAGTCCTCACTGGGTCCTGCACTATTCACCAGTCCTCACTGGGTCCAGCACTAGTCACCAGTCCTCACTGGGTCCAGGACTAGTCACCAGTCCTCACTGGGTCCAGCACTAGTCACCAGTCCTCACTGGGTCCATCACTATTCACCAGTCCTCACTGGGTCCAGCACTATTCACCAGTCCTCACTGGGTCCAGCACTATTCACCAGTCCTCACTGGGTCCATCACTATTCACCAGTCCTCACTGGGTCCTGTCCATCACTATTCACCAGTCCTCACTGGGTCCAGCACTATTCACCAGTCCTCACTGGGTCCAGCACTATTCACCAGTCCTCACTGGGTCCAGCACTATTCACCAGTCCTCACTGGGCCCAGCACTATTCACCAGTCCTCACTGGGTCCAGCACTAGTCACCAGTCCTCACTGGGTCCAGCACTAGTCACCAGTCCTCACTGGGTCCAGCACTAGTCACCAGTCCTCACTGGGTCCAGCACTAGTCACCAGTCCTCACTGGGTCCAGCACTAGTCACCAGTCCTCACTGGGTCCAGCACTACATTGTAAGTCAGTAACAGAAGCTGGTCAGGTAAATTAAAAGCAGTGGCCAACGTCTCTTGTTTCCTGTGAGGAAGAAGCTCATCCTGAAGGATCCCGAGACGTCATCACTGTGGACAGACTCTACGTCAACGGCCAGCTGGACCGGGACCCCACCCTCACCCCCCCCTCTACTGATGGTGTGTGTGTGTGTGTGTGTGTGTGTGTGTGTGTGTGTGTGTGTGTGTGTGTGTGTGTGTGTGTGTGTGTGTGTGTGTGTGTGTGTGTGTGTGTGTGTGTGTGTGTGAAACAGGCACTCCTTACGTCACCTATGAGTTTGGGATTGTCTTTCTTTGGGTTTTGGTTTCCTACTTTCTATTTCTACCCCTCCCTTGTCTTAATAGTAACACTCTTCCACTGTTTGAACCACATTAAGACCACGACACCACAATCCAACTGTCATGAGGTCACACACTCCTATATAGACAGACACACACTCCATTAAATAACCAGTCAGAATTAGGAACCTTCAAAACATGTGCACGCACACACAGACACACACACACACACACACTCTCTCTCTCACACACACACACACACACACACACACACACACACACACACACACACACACACACACACACACACACACACACACACACACACACACACACACATTAGACAACAGCATTAGAAAACCCACCTGAAAGATGAGTGTAGCTAGAAACATGTTCAGATTTAACCCTTCACTGCTCAAGGATCTAGACTTCCTCACATTCTTTAAAAAAGGAAGCCTTTCCTAGGCTAAAGGAAGCATCAGTGTTTCCTAGGCTAAAGGAAGCATCAGTGTTTCCTAGGCTAAAGGAAGCATCAGTGTTTCCTAGGCTAAAGGAAGCATCAGTGTTTCCTGGGCTAAAGGAAGCATCAGTGTTTCCTAGGCTAAAGGAAGCATCAATGTTTCCTAGGATAAAGGAGGCTCTAAAGGGAGTATCAGTGTTCCCTAGGCTAAAGGAAGCATCAGTGTTTCCTAAAGGAGGTTCTAAAGGAAGCATCAGTGTTTCCTGGGCTAAAGGAAGCATCAGTGTTTCCTAGGCTAAAGGAGGTTCTAAAAGATGCATCAGTGTTTCCTAGGCTAAAGAAAGCATCAGTGTTTCCTAGGCTAAAGGAAGCATCAGTGTTTCCTCGGATAAAGGAGGCTCTAAAGAGAGTATCAGTGTTCCCTAGGCTAAAGGAAGCATCAGTGTTTCCTAGGCTAAAGGAGGTTCTAAAGGAAGCATCAGTGTTTCCTAAAGGAGGTTCTAAAGGAAGCATCAGTGTTTCCTAGGCTAAAGGAAGCATCAGTGTTTCCTAGGCTAAAGGAAGCATCAGTGTTTCCTAGGATAAAGGAGGCTCTAAAGAGAGTATCAGTGTTCCCTAGGCTAAAGGAAGCATCAGTGTTTCCTAGGCTAAAGGAGGTTCTAAAGGAAGCATCAGTGTTTCCTAAAGGAGGTTCTAAAGGAAGCATCAGTGTTTCCTAGGCTAAAGGAAGCATCAGTGTTTCCTAGGCTAAAGGAAGCATCAGTGTTTCCTAGGCTAAAGGAGGTTCTAAAAGATGCATCAGTGTTTCCTAGGCTAAAGAAAGCATCAGTGTTTCCTAGGCTAAAGGAAGCATCAGTGTTTCCTCGGATAAAGGAGGCTCTAAAGAGAGTATCAGTGTTCCCTAGGCTAAAGGAAGCATCAGTGTTTCCTAGGCTAAAGGAGGTTCTAAAGGAAGCATCAGTGTTTCCTAAAGGAGGTTCTAAAGGAAGCATCAGTGTTTCCTAGGCTAAAGGAAGCATCAGTGTTTCCTAGGCTAAAGGAAGCATCAGTGTTTCCTAGGATAAAGGAGGCTCTAAAGAGAGTATCAGTGTTCCCTAGGCTAAAGGAAGCATCAGTGTTTCCTAGGCTAAAGGAGGTTCTAAAGGAAGCATCAGTGTTTCCTAAAGGAGGTTCTAAAGGAAGCATCAGTGTTTCCTAGGCTAAAGGAAGCATCAGTGTTTCCTAGGCTAAAGGAAGCATCAGTGTTTCCTAGGCTAAAGGAGGTTCTAAAGGAAGCATCAGTGTTTCCTCGGCTAAAGCAGGTTCTTTTTTTTTAAAATTTAATACAAAAAACATTTTTGAATACAACACATTATAACACCTTGTCCTCTGCAGGCACGTGTTTCATTACAAAAACAATTCAATTCAACTTTATTTATACAGCACCAAATACAACACAGTCATTTCTAGGTGGTTTTAACAGAGAAAGAGAAAAACCCAACTTATCCACATGAGCAGCAGGTTTATTTGTCACTGTGGAAAGAAAAAGTCTCTTTAACAGGAAGAACCTTTGTAGAAACCAGAGTCAGAGGTGGAGGAGAGGAGAGGAGAGGAGAGGAGAGGAGGAGAGGAGAGGAGAGGAGAGGAGAGGAGAGGAGAGGAGAGGAGAGGAGAGGAGAGGAGAGGAGAGGAGAGGAGAGGAGAGGAGAGGAGAGGAGAGGAGAGGAGAGGAGAGGAGAGGAGAGGAGAGGAGAGGAGAGACAGAGAGATAGATTGGGTGGGGGACAACATACAATACCCTTGTTGGGGCTACATATATTATTTACAGTAATCCCACTGATCCAAATATTTTGCAACTGTTATGAGATTAAACCAGCCTGATTAGCTCTATCTAGACAGCAACATGGTTTTCTAGATTAAACCAGCCTGAGCAGCTCTATCTAGACAGTAACATGGTTTTCTAGATTAAACCAGCCTGAGCAGCTCTATCTAGACAGTAACATGATTGTCTAGATTAAACCAGCCTGAGCAGCTCTATCAAGACAGTAGCATGATTTTCTAGATTAAACCAGCCTGAGCAGCTCTATCTAGACAGTAACATGGTTTTCTAGATTAAACCAGCCTGAGCAGCTCTATCTAGACAGTAACAATTTGTCTAGATTAAACCAGCCTGAGCAGCTCTATCTAGACAGTAACAATTTGTCTAGATTAAACCAGCCTGAGCAGCTCTATCTAGACAGTAACATGATTGTCTAGATTAAACCAGCCTGAGCAGCTACAAAACAACATAAAACAAAGAACAAAAACATGATTTTGATCATTGAAAGAATAATACCAGAAAACAAGAAAAATCGGCATCAAATCTCTTCGATGAGGAGTGGAAGTGTGTGTGTGTGTGTGTCAGGGAAATATTTCATTATCATTTCTTTCATGCTTCTGCAAATAGGATAGAACTGATTGATTATCAATGATACACAGGATAGAACTGATTGATGATCAATGATACAGAGGATAGAACTGATTGATTATCAATGATACAGAAGATAGAACTGATTGATTATCAATGATACAGAGGATAGAACTGATTGATTATCAATGATACACAGGATAGAACTGATTGATGATCAATGATACAGAGGATAGAACTGATTGATTATCAATGATACACAGGATAGAACTGATTGATGATCAATGATACAGAGGATAGAACTGGTTGATTATCAATTGTGACAAAGTGTGTAACAATCAGTGTAATTTAGAGATGAGATTAGTAGCTTACTATCAGAGTAAGCACATAAAAAGCACAGTTACAGCCGTGTGTACAGCTGCAGTGCGGATTCATCAGTGTTGTGCAAAAACGGGTTCCCGTCCATGGGAGCGCACGCTGACTGGCTGTTGCCATGGGGACGTCTGTTCTGTTCCAACTGCTTTTATTAGCATTCACAGCAATAACGTACAAATATACTAAACTGTATGAACACAGTAAGAACTAAAGTGAGTCTCTGGGAAAGTCTCATACAAAAAACAAACTGCAATTGAGATGATTTACCAATGAGTTGCATGTAAAATAAAGAAATTGTAGATTTTATATTGCTTATTTTATTATTATGCATATGTGATGTGTGATGCAGTTTAGTATATTTTTACATTATGGCTGTAAATCCTGATAAAAGTTGCTGGCAGTACGGTCATGTGCTCTGGAAGCACTGCAGGAGACAGACCACCTCCTCCTCACTCTAGTGACACCAAGTCCAACCACCCTTTTTTAAATCCCTGTTCAAATGTGTGATTCATTCATTGAATAAACAGATCAAAGTGAACTTTATCAGTCTGCTGGGTCTCCACCATGATGTCACTCTCCACCATGATGTCACTCTCCCCCATGATGTCACTCTCCACCGTGATGTCACTCTCCACCGTGATGTCACTCTCCACCGTGATGTCACTCTCCCCCATGATGTTACTCTCCTCCATGATGTCACTCTCCTCCATGATGTCACTCTCCCCCATGATGTTACTCTCCTCCATGATGTCACTCTCCTCCATGATGTCACTCTCCTCCATGATGTCACTCTCCCCCATGATGTTACTCTCCTCCATGATGTCACTCTCCTCCATGATGTTACTCTCCTCCATGATGTCACTCTCCCCCATGATGTCACTCTCCTCCATGATGTCACTCTCCTCATGATGTCACTCTCCTCCATGATGTCACTCTCCTCATGATGTCACTCTCCTCCATGATGTCACTCTCCTCATGATGTCACTCTCCTCCATGATGTCACTCTCCCCATCATGTCACACTCCTCCATGATGTCACTCTCCTCATGATGTCACTCTCATCAGACCTCCACCTTCAGATCACTCTCCTCCACCTCTACAGTCACTGATCTCTCTCAGACTCTCTCACTATTTCCAGAGGTGACAAAGAGCTGCTGATCATTTGTTTTTCTTTTATTAGTGATTCCACTACTGTGACAACAAATAATATAATTTTCCTGACCTCCACCAACATGACTATTTATTTTCTGTCAGGATTTAGCATCAAATTCCGGCGATCAACAGGCTGAATGACGTAGAAATATTGACATGGTACTTTAGCATTTATGGTAGAAAGTGGGCGTGTTGAGGGCGGGAGATGAACCGTCAACCATCAAGGTGGCCTGGGAGCTATGAAAGGACAGTGCGTGCAGATGTGCCTACGCCGTTTAATTAATCAAAATTGCTTGACACGTTAGTATCGCCAGCGTACAATTCTCTTTAATATTGATTACATTTGTTCTCAGTAATGGACACAATTGAAATTGTAGCGCAGTACACTACTTTCATCAAAACATACTCAAGTAAAAGTACTGAGTTTCAAAAGCACTTGCACAAGTACACAAAAAGACTACTCAAGTATTGTGAGTAAATGTATTTATGTTATGTTCTCGCTCTACCTCTGGTATACGTGTGTATGCATATATGTGCGCACATCCTGATCTGTAACCTGCCTGATCATTTTGTTTTGTTCTGTTTACAAACCCTCTTTCTTCTGTTTATTATGTGATGAAAATTTTATAAAACTTTGAATTACAAAATAAACATGAAAATAAACAAATGTGAAAAATATGAATGTCGTTAAAAACAGAATATTCAAAAACTGAAGTAAAATAACAAACACGCAAATGTATAACTTTTTATAATTGCTAAAAATGATAGAAACAACAAAACTAAAGCCCACAAATGGTGAAATGCATATTAGAATTGAGAAAATAAAAGCTAGCAATAAAAAAAACCCTGTTGGAATAATTTATTGTGTATTTATTGTCACACATTGTGTTTTATTTCCTTAGTATTAGCTTTCGCTCATGTTATTTTTAGATGCTGTTAGCTTTAACCATCATTGTTGTCAAGGTGCCAGTACAGAAACATGGAGACTGTCATGGCGGCAATCTGAAAAAGTAAACAAAATCAATTAGCATTGGTGTGATAATAGCGCATTAAGTAAATTAGCATTACCTCCAGTATTCCGATTCCAGCTGCAATCCCGCCCACAATGTTAGCATGCTTCATTAGCATCTCCAGGATCGCTCGGAAGCAGCCCTGAAAAAGAAAGTTAGCATGCTGTTAGATTTGGCTAGCTCGCTAAATTTAAACCAAATCTAGCTTCAGCCACATTTGATTTGCTGTTAGCTTGCAAAGAAGCAATTCCAGCTCTGCTAGCTAACAATAATGTAACTTCGCCATCTGTTAGCATGAGCTTGATATATGACAGTTGGCTTGCATTAGCATGCCAGCTACCTGCATGTTGCTGTGCGCAGCCTCAGCAAGATTACAGGGGGTGGGGCTTCGGCAGCAGCTGGGCGGGAGCGTTCCGGCAGTTAGCTCGAAGTCCGCATAGCTGGAGTAGCCACAACAAGATAGCTACAGGGAGGAAAAACCTTCATTAGCATTTTGCGCTACCTTAGTGCTTTGCACTAACTCAGCATTCTTTACGAACATTAGCATTTTGAGCTAACATAGAATTTGAAAGTGGATTTAAAGTTCCAAAAGTTTGCATGGTGCGATATGGCAACACAGTTAGCATTGTGAGGAGTTACCACGTTACCTGACTCATTGTAGCATTCCAGACCTTCGTCACCATTGGCTCAGTTCCATAATCTTCGCGCAGCATCTTAGTCGCGAATGCTCGCATGATTCCCTCCACCTGCAAACATTAGTTAACATCAATTTTGCTAGCTTAGGACAATATTAACATAAAAATCTTAAACTTTACAAACTGCTCAACTGAAAAATGGGGGGTACTTGCAAAGGAAGTGTACGCTAATGTGACGACTCCAGATGCAACGTTAGCGACGAACACAGCCAGAATCACCGAGAAGAACTGCGAGGAAAAACACATTAACAAACACGTACAAACATCATAAATGGAGATACCATCGTCACCCAAAAATTGGTACGTAAAATGCCAGGCTAGCTTTATGTTTCATGCTAGCTACATGCTAGTTTTATATTCATTTCACATTACAGGCTGGTTTTATTAACTAGTTTAACAGTGTTTAACAATGTTAATGTCTGTTACTTTTACGTTAGTTTCTCGCTTAGTCCAAATAGCGAGTACTACGTAGCTGTATGTTAGCACTCACCGCTAGCAGCTGACACTTGCTTTGTCGTATGGCCCCACCTCCACCTAGAAGCCCTAGCATCAGAAGCCCCGCCCCCAGCACAGCACAGAGAATGCTAACGTTGATCGTGCGCCGGGAGAACGGTGCCAGCATGCGCAGGAAGTAGCTTTCGTCCATGTTAGCCCAGATTGCCACGGTTAGCAGCATCAGTCCGGATAGCTAGAGGGTTATCATCACGAACCAACACTGTTAGCATCATTAGCAGTTGTCTCTAACTTCTTTTTTTTCTATCAACTCAACTTTTCTAGTGGTTAGCTTTAGCATTTAGAAGTGTTAATGCTAACTATGTGGAAATATTGCTGGCATGGTTACATAAAACATACTTACGGAGATCAAAAAGTTGAGTAGGAACATCGTTAGCTTAAGTAACGTGAAGCAGCCCATTGCGGTCTGCCCAAAACCGCATCAGCGAACAAGTGCTTAAAGGTGCTAGCAAAACACAATCATGAAGAGGACATGTTTGAGCTTGATTAGCTACATTAGCATTAGCATGATGATATTTTTAGCTTTCTTTAGCATTTACTTTTACATTTGCTACATGTGCTACATATTAAAAAATAAAATTGCTATACTTACTATGGTTGTTCAAGATATAAATTAATTGAAATTGCGAAGCTGCTAAAATTGCTACACATTCTAATATTTATAAAGAAAGCTAAAATTGGTAAAAATGCAAAAAAGAAAATAGAAAATCAAAATTGCTACAATTACTAAAGTTGTAAAATGTTTGCGGCAATTGCTACTCTTGCTATATTTGCAAAAAAAATTATTAAAATAACAAAATTGCTTAAAAAATTACTTCGAAAAAGCTAGAATAGCAAATCTTGCTAAAATGCCTTGCTACCTTAGCATTTCTGGCTAATCAGGTTTATTTTTTAGCATTTGTATCTTTTCTAGCTTCCTCAGGTAATATCTAGCATAAGTTCGTATTAGCAGTGTGTTACCTGTGTTGCTAACAGCAGCTTGCAGTCTGCAGCAGCTCTGTGAGTCTGTTGCACTCTGACAGGCAGGTGGACGAGGAGGGCCTTGCTATAAGGAGAGGGATGTGGTCATCACATGATGTTATCGGGTTGAAGAAGGGTGGAAATGCAAAATTTACTCAAATGAAGTTGGGATTTGTGGGATGACGAGATTGATGATAACCTGGCGCTTCAAGAGGAGGGGGGGTTGGGCCAACGCATTTTTATAACAATATGTACATACAGGTAAGCAAATAAACCCTTTTTTATTAAAACATGATGAACTTTTCGGCAGGTTCCATTGTTTTCATAAGAGAACAATTTTTATTGATGTTTTAGCTTCTAGATTTCAAACGCAAATAATTTTTATGCTTGTTTTTATTGCATTGTAGTGTAGCATTACAAATATTTCATTAGATTGTCAAATTCTGATAGCATTCACCTAGCGAGCTTACATTAAATAGAAAAGAATCATAAAAGTAAAAAAAAAAAAAAATCGAAGTCCAGTGTAGCTTCTCAAGATGCGAGCATCACAGTGGAAACATTAGAGCCCGTTTCCACAACGTTTCACGTGACAACACCCACAGGAGGGCGCTGTTGCTTGATTTTGTAATGAAAACACAGACGTGTGCAGAAAATAAAACACTATAAACGTGAAGAAAATAGAGAACTCGACATCCGTATGGACTGATGACGCATCGGATGCTATCAGGGGAGAGTCTCAATTATAAACTATTGCTATGGACCATAACGCTAGAATGTGAACTGTGGCAAACCACTACTGGTCACCATGTTGGTTTACTGGTGGATGAGCAGAAGAAAAGGGAGGGAGGGGGAGAGATGAGCAGTGACAAGATCCAGCACCTCCATCAGTTTCTGCAGGAGAGAATAGCAACCATGAAAGAATCTTTCCACCTTGAGAGCTGGGATAAAAGCTTTGGGAATACAGTGGCTCAGAACACCAGTGTCGTGTAAACGGATCCCCCAAAAGTAAAGAAAGTTTTGCAGGTACACTCGTATTGGTTGTGGTGTAAACAGGGACTTAGCATTTTGAGGTAACTTTGCATTTTTTTTTTTTTAAATCAACATTTTGAGCTAAATTGGCATTTTGCGCTAACGGGTTGAACGCCTTGTACTGCTACCTTACCGTGGTGGGGGAGTTTGAGCACCCGAATGACCCTCGGAGCTATGTTGTCGGGGGTTTTATGCCCCCAGTAGGGTCTCCCAAGGCAAACAGGTCCTAGGTGACGGGTCAGACCAAAAGCAGTTCAACACACCCCTATGAACACGCATCAGAGGAGAGCAGGGACGTCGCCCGGTGAGGCGCAGCCGGGGCCTCACCCTGGAACCTCACCCTGGAGCCTCACCCTGGAACCTCACCCTGGAACCTCACCCTGGAGCCTCACCCTGGAGCCTCACCCTGGAGCCTCACCCTGGAGTTGGAGCTAGTTAGCGAGCGCCTGGTGGCCGGGTTCTTGCCCGCGGGACCCAGCTGGGCTCAGCCCAAAGGGACGACGCGGGCCCCTCCTCCTCATCCTCCTGTGGGCCCCCCACCCACAGAGACCACTGTAGGGGTCGGTGCAGTGTGGATTGGGTGGCAGTCGACGGCAGGGGCCTCGACGACCCGATCCCCGGACACAGACTCTGGCTTTTGGAACATGGAACGTGACCTCGCTGGGGGGGAAGGAGCCCGAGCTTGTGAGGGAGGCTGAGAGATACCGTCTAGATCAGGGGTCGGCAACGCGCAGCTCTTTGGTCCCACTGCAGTTCATCCTGGAGGGACGTAAGGAGGCAAGGCCACCCAGAGAGGGACGTAAGGAGGCAAGGCCACCCAGAGAGGGACGTAAGGAGGCAAGACCAACCAGAGAGGGACGTAAGGAGGCAAGGCCACCCAGAGAGGGACGTAAGGAGGCAAGGCCACCCAGAGAGGGACGTAAGGAGGCAAAGCCAACCAGAGAGGGACGTAAGGAGGCAAGGCCACCCAGAGAGGGACGTAAGGAGGCAAAGCCACCCAGAGAGGGACATAAGGAGGCAAAGCCGCCACCCAGAGAGGGACGTAAGGAGGCAAAGCCGCCACCCAGAGAGGGACATAAGGAGGCAAAGCCACCCAGAGAGGGACATAAGGAGGCAAAGCCACCCAGAGAGGGACGTAAGGAGGCAAGGCCACCCAGAGAGGGACGTAAGGAGGCAAAGCCACCCAGAGAGGGACATAAGGAGGCAAAGCCACCCAGAGAGGGACATAAGGAGGCAAAGCCACCCAGAGAGGGACGTAAGGAGGCAAAGCCAACCAGAGCGCAGTCCCTACAAAGAGTGGTATAATGTAGGGTCGTGAACGAGCAGTGATGTAACGTCATTACAACAATAAAGCATGAAGAACGTAGAATCGCGGCTGCAGGTCATGACAGCGGCTCAACTGGTGTCTGAAGCTGGGAGCTTCCTGTACCTTTCACAGTAAAAGCCGACAGTTCCAGGAGGTTGATTACAGACTTGTTGAGAGTGACGGAACATTCTAGTGAATCACACAACAACTACAGGACATTAAAGACACACCATCACACTCATGGTTCTAACAATCAAGATCTCCCACATTTATCTTCCATTTTAATAATGTGTAGCAATAAAGGAGCTGAGAGCTGCAATGCATTATGGGAGTTTCTGTTTGTAGTGTTTTAAATGTAATTATTGGGGGTTATGTTAGGTTTGTAGTGTCGGTAATAATTGTGTTTTTGTTCTTAGTTCATGTAGTTTAGTTTATTAGTTATAAGTTGTCAACCAGCAGTGAAGAAGGTTTTGTGTGTCGTGTCGTCCTGGCATGGTCTTCCTGTTGGACTGTCAAAATAAAAGACTGATGTGTAGTGTCGTCCTGGCATGGTCTTCCTGTTGAACTGTCAAAATAAAAGACTGATTTGTAGTGTCCTCCTGGCATGGTCTGCCTGTGGGACTGTCAAAATAAAATGTGTGCGGCTCTTTGGGTGTTGTGTTCAGTGGGAAACGGGACAGACTGGCTCTTTGAACATTAAAGGTTGCCGACCCCTGGTCTAGATATAGTCGGGCTCACCTCCACTCACAGCTTGGACTCTGGAACCCAGCTCCTCCACCGGGGCTGGATACTCCACTTCTCTGGAGTTGCCCGCGGTGTAAGACGGCGGGCTGGAGTGAGCTTGCTTATTGCCCCACAGCTCAGCCGCCATGTGTTGGAGTTCACCCTGGTGAACCAGAGGGTCGCGTCCCTACGCCTTCAAGTAGGGGACAGGTCTCTGACTGTTGTCTCGGCCTATGCACCGAACAGCAGTTCAGAGTACCCAACCTTCTTTGAGTCCCTGGGAGGGGTGCTGGATAGTGCCCCAACTGGGGACTCCATTGTTCTCCTGGGGGACTTCAACGCCCACGTGGCCAATGACAGTGAGACTTGGAAGGGGGTGATTGGGAGGAACGGCCTCCCCGATCTGAACCTGAGCGGTGTTCTGTTATTGGACTTCTGTGCCAGGAGGAGGCCGGATAGACTCGGCAGGCCCAAACGTGTTATGAGGGTCTGCTGGGAACATCTGGCCGAGCCCTCCGTCCGCGCAGCCTTCAACTCCCACCTCCAGGAGAGCTTCTCACAGATCCCGAGGGAGGTTGGGGACATTGAGTCTGAGTGGACCATGTTCTCCACTTCCATTGTTGAAGCCGCTGCTCGGAGCTGTGGCCGCAGGGTCTCTGGAGCCTGGCGTGGAGGCAATCCCCGAACCCGGTGGTGGACACCGGAAGTAAGGGATGCCGTCAAGCTGAAGAAGGAGTCCTATCGGGCACTGTTAGCCCATAGGACTCCCGAGGCAGGCCGGGCCGTGGTGGATGCTTAATTCTAGAAAGCTCAATCTGCATGTTTATGCTTTTGTTTGTTTGCATCTATAATCTGTGTACATTATGTTTTCAATCTTAAGAAACTACACCAACTTGTTTCAACCGATTGTGATCAGTGATGAAGAAGGCATGGAAGACCTCACTCATGATGAAAACAAAGATCTGACCCCAGAAGAACCTGTGTTAGTAATTTAGGCATTTTTAACCAACTAACCAGCATCTGTGTCTGTACATGTTTACGTCATGCAAAATGTGAGCAGTTATGCAAGAAGTATGTACCCGCTTAATCTAAAATAAGTTTTCTTAGGTGGAACACATCTTGTCCATGTGTAAAGCCAGCATTAGATCCACTGATAGAAACAAAATGCAGATGTTAATTAAAATTTTGATTTTAATGGTACAATCACTTCTTTAAGTGGAAAAAAGACCCACCTCTTGAATTGTACACAAGATATTCGTTTCCCGGAGGTCCATGGAAGATGTGGCGGTTCCTCAGATGGCCCATAAGAAGGGTTTAGAATTCCCGCCTTGGGCCACCTGTATCCAACCCTTCTTCAAAGCAGCCAGCATCATCGCTAAACTTGACTACAAGTCATTGACGTGCTGCGTCGGAATCCCCGTACAGCTCCGTCCCATATATCTGACCGTGTGATATTAAACTTGCTGACCTTCTTGTGGTCAACTTCCAGGGCCAAATGTGCAAGAACTTCTTGCACCTGCACATTTGTGTCTCTAGAAAAAACCCAAAGAAAACTTATTTTAGATTAAGCAGGTACATACTTCTTGCATAACTGCTCACATTTTGCATGACGTAAACATGTACAGACACAGATGCTGGTTAGTTGGTTAAAAAATGCCTAAATTACTAACACAGGTTCTTCTGGGGTCAGATCTTTGTTTTCGTCATGAGTGAGGTCTTCCATGCCTTCTTCATCACTGATCACAATCGGTTGAAACAAGTTGGTGTAGTTTCTGAAGATTGAAAACATAATGTACACAGATTATAGATGCAAACAAACAAAAGCATAAACATGCAGATTGAGCTTTCTAGAACTAAGCATCTAATTTGATTCAAGACTCAAATGCAAAATAGTCAAAATAAATGCATTTATAGCAATTGTGTGTACTTTGTCCAACACCCTAGAATAATATATGAATAAAATATGAGACAGAACACACCTGTAACAGGAACCCTCAGCAGCTGGACATTCACTGGTTGTTTGTGATTGTATCCAAATATATAACCTGAAAATACAGAAATAAGGATGAATGAAAATTATTATTTGACCTATTGATAATTATGTTAATATCCCAATAAAATACTTCATGTTTTGAGATGATAATCTATGGATTGCGATGTAAGGAGACGAATTCAAAGATAGATTCTTTCACATTCATCTTTTTCCCTTGTTCACATAAAAAAACTTGTAAATGTAACAAATCCAACAAAATTACCAAAGATTATATAAGGCACATATACACATCATTGCTGAGGGCAGATCATTATTGATCAAAAACAATTTTTTTTTCCTTTGCATCTTTACGACCTCAAAATATTTTATTTTATTTGTCTGCTTGTGAACAATACATTGGATGAAAAAGTCATAGATGATAGAAAGGAAATAGAGGATGTAATATGTACTGTGTAATAACACTGACATGATTTGTTTCAACATTTAAACTTGTGACTTCACCATCCAAACTTTAACACCATTGTGTGGAAGACGTTTATTTAAAGCATATTTAATACAGCTAACGTTAAGAAGTGCATAGTAGAAAGTCAGCTCTAAGAGTGATGGGAATATATGCCTGTAAGTATTGGTTGCATATAATGTTGTGTGTTTAATATTTCAATTGTAATCTTACTGTTTAAAAGATGAACATATACACCATGGCGATGCTAATACGATTAGCCTGTCAATGGTATTTCCCATTATCTGTTAGCATTAAGCTAGCGCACTATCAGAGATTATTGATCAGATTATATGCATACTTTTGGGCCTTCATGTAGTTTTAAATGCACAAACACATATTACTGTTGCTTCCAAAACACGACCAAACATAATAAATGTACTATTTTTTTCCCCGTTTCAGTCGTGGAGGAGCTGAGGCCTGCTAAGGTCTGGAAACACAAACAGCTAACTGTGGTGTTCTGTGTGTTATTAGAAGACTACACTTCCCAGCATGCAGCAGTGGTTAGGCATGCGCAGTAACAGGAGTTGGATGTAAACAGCCATGCATGCAGCACGAGATGTTTTATCTGTGAAGACTGCTATAAAGTTAACCGACACGTTATCACGCCTTGTCTGTTCATTGTGAACTTACCAAGACAACACATGGTGTCAGAAGTGGCCGTGAGCAGATACAGAAGGAAGTTTTGCCACGGGAGAGCGACGGAAAAGAAAAAAGGAAAGTCCGGTCGCGTGAGTGAAACGTGCTAACAAAGCAGCATGCCAGCGGAGTTTGCTACGGCATGTCATGGCTACGAGCGTTGTTACGAGCAGCAGTGGAAGTGAAAACGGGGAAGAAGAGGAGATCGAACAAGAAGAAGAGGATCTCGGGCTCGGATCGGGACACAACCAGTAACAACAGAGAGCTGTGGAAGTTGTCTCACCCCGACGTACGCTCATGGAGAAGCTAAGTCCACCCACTTCAATGCAACTGACTGGTAGTCTTGCTGATAACTGGAAACGCTTTATGCAGCGATTTAATATATATCTAGCAGCTAGTGGAGCAGGGGGTGATGATGAAAAACAGAAAGCTCATATCTTTTTGCATGTTATTGGAGAAGATGCTTTGGATATATACAATAGCTTTCAGCTGGATGAAGCTAATCTGACGTTGGCAGAGCTAATGACAAAGTTTGAGAACTACTTCGTGCCTAGTCAGAACGTGACCTTTGAGAGGTACAAGTTTTTCACCCATGACCAAAAGCAAGGAGTACCTTTTGATCAGTACCTAGCAGAGCTCCACACGCTGAGTAAAACATGTGAATTTGACACATTGAGAGACTCATTAGTGAGAGACAGGATAGTTTGTGGCACAGTGGATAATGGTCTCAGAGAAAGACTGCTCAGAGAGACAGGACTCACACTGGACAAGTGTGTTAGTGTGTGCAGAGCAGCAGAAACCACCCGAGCACAAGCAAAAGAGCTACGGAGAGGTGAAACTACAGTTCATGCAATACATAAAGAACAATGGAAAAAGAAAACATTTACCAAACAAAAAGACCAAAAAGTGAAATCTGCAGAGTTCAAGTGTGGTAAATGTGGAGGCAGCCACAAGCCTAAGTCATGTCCTGCATTTGGAAAATCCTGTAACAACTGTGGAAAAAGCAATCATTATGCTAAATGTTGCAAGGCAGCTACAAAACAGAAAGTTCACACAGTTGATGAGGAAGAAGAGGATGACGAGTTCATTGTGGATGTGGTGCAGGCCTGTACAATCGAAAAGGAAGAATGGATTCTGCCAATAGAGGTAAATGAGAGTATAATACCATTCAAGTTAGACACAGGTGCCCACGTAAATCTGCTATCTCTGGAGGACTACAAAACACTCACTGTAAAGAGCAAAATCTATCCAGTGAAAACAAAAGTGACAGGATACACAGGAGAACGTGTCCCTGTTAAAGGTGGATGCATTGCAACCTTCAAACACAAAAGTCGGCAGATAAAAGCACAGCTACTGATCGTGGACATGAGAGTACAACCAATCCTGGAACTCAGTGCATGTGCCAAGCTCGATCTGGTAAAAAGAGTGTTTGTTGTGACATCACCAGAATCTGCAAATGATCAAGACTCACTCATGGAGGAGTATAAAGACTGTTTCGAAGGACTTGGATGTCTACCTGGAATACATAAAATACACGTGGATAAAAGTGTGCCTCCTGTTGTTCATCCCTGCAGGAAAATCCCGTTCGCACTGCGAGAAAAACTCAAAGAGGAATTAGTGCGCATGGAAAAACTGGAGGTCATCAAGAAAATAGATGTACCAACTGAATGGGTCAGCTCGCTGGTCGTCGTGCAAAAGAAAACAGGTGCTCTGAGGACGTGCTTGGATCCAAGGGACTTAAACAAAGCAATCAAAAGAGAACATTTCAAGTTACCAACCAGAGAAGAAATTATGGCACAGTTTGCTGGAGCTAAATGGTTCAGTAAACTAGACGCGTCGTCTGGGTTTTGGCAACTGAGACTGGACGAGGAAAGTTCGCGACTGTGCACGTTCAACACGCCGGAGGGCAGGTACAGGTTTCTTCGTCTGCCGTATGGTATCTTGTCAGCGCCGGAAGTCTACCACAAGACTATTCACATGATCTTTGAACACATTCCAGGCGTAGACACAATGATGGATGACATCATAGTATGGGGGTCAACGCGACAAGAACACGACGAAAGACTGAGACAAGTGCTAGACAAAACAAGGGAAGTAAATCTGAAACTCAACAAGGACAAATGTGAGTTCGGAGTGAAAACACTCACCTTTGTGGGAGACGTTGTTAGTGAAGAGGGGGTGAAGCCAGACCCGAGAAAAACCTCAGCAATCAACAACATGGAAAGACCAACCAATAAAGATGAAGTCAGACGGTTTTTAGGGATGGTTACCTACCTTGCTAAGTTTGTCCCACAGCTTTCAACACAGTCAGCACCTCTCAGGAGTCTTCTCGAACAAAAAAACAAATGGATCTGGTCCCACGAGCAGGAAAAGTGTTTTCTGAAACTGAAAGAGACTCTGACACGTGAGCCTGTGTTACAGTTCTACGACCCAGAGAGGAGCACCAGGATATTGGCAGATGCATCACAGTACGGCCTGGGAGCGGTGCTACTGCAGAAACACGACGAGCAGTGGCTACCCGTCGCTTATGCATTTCACCTTCATGTCCACTGGAGAAAATGTGTTTTCACCTTCATGTCCACTGGAGAAAATGTGTTTTCACCTTCATGTCCACTGGAGAAAATGTGTTTTTACCTTCATGTCCACTGGACAAAATGTGTTTTCACCTTCATGTCCACTGGAGAAAATGTGTTTTCACCTTCATGTCCACAGGAGAAAATGTGTTTTCACCTTCATGTCCACTGGAGAAAATGTGTTTTCACCTTCATGTCCACTGGAGAAAATGTGTTTTCACCTTCATGTCCACTGGAGAAAATGTGTTTTCACCTTCATGTCCACTGGAGAAAATGTGTTTTCAGGTACCAGTATGGTTCCTCACTATTTGTCTTGTGGAAGAAGAAGCACAGCGGCCAATGTGGCTGGACTTGTTGTTCTTTTCCACAAACAATGTTTGTTTGTGAGCGACTCTTCACCAAAGAAGCTTCCAGAACTACGGTACTTTGAAACTGGACTTCCTCAGAAGCTCCTCTTGAAACCTGCTGCTATTCCCACAATAAAACACTAAGGAGGGCCGAGATGTGTCAGTACATTACTACAACTACCAGCTGAGATGCTGGCTACGTCACCCAGGGGGTGAAGGAGGAGGGGAGAGGAGGGGAGGGGAGAGGAGGGGAGAGGAGAGGAGGCGATAGAGGAGAGGAGAGGAGGGGAGGAGGGGAGGGGAGAGGAGGGGATAGAGGAGAGGAGAGGAGGGGAGGAAAGACAGAGATAGACTGGGTGAGGAGAAACATACAATACCCTTGTTAGTGCTACATAAAAAAATTTTCATTACAATACAGTAATCACAGTGATCCAACTATTTTCCAACTGCCATGAGATTAAACCAGCCTGAGCAACAACACACAGTGTAGACAGGTATCAAGGAGATCACAGTGTAGACAGGTATCAGGGAGATCACAGTGTAGACAGGTATCAAGGAGATCACAGTGTAGACAGGTATCAAGGAGATCACAGTGTAGACGGGTATCAGGGAGATCACAGTGTAGACAGGTATCAGGGAGATCACAGTGTAGACAGGTATCAAGGAGATCACAGTGTAGACAGGTATCAGGGAGATCACAGTGTAGACAGGTATCAGGGAGATCACAGTGTAGACAGGTATCAGGGAGATCACAGTGTAGACAGGTATCAGGGAGATCTCAGTGTAGACAGGTATCAAGGAGATCACAGTGTAGACAGGTATCAGGGAGATCACAGTGTAGACAGGTATCAAGGAGATCACAGTGTAGACAAGTATCAGGGAGATCAGTGTAGACAGGTATCAAGGAGATCACAGTGTAGACAGGTATCAAGGAGATCTCAATGAAGTTTTTCAGCGCCTTGAGGAACACGGCCTTATTGTCAACCCTGCCAAGTGCCAGTTTGGTCTGATTGGTCAGAAAGGCTCCGATCCAGTTGACTGGACACCAGATCGTGTCCAGGCCTTTGAGAATACCAAGACTGCTCTTGCTGATGCAGCTCTTTTAGCCCATCCAGCACCTTCAGCACCCATCTCTTTAACGACTGACGCGTCTGATATAGCGGTGGGGGCTGTGGCGGAACAGCAGGGGGCTGGAGTTTGGCAGCCTCTTGCATTTTTCAGCCGCAACTTACGAGACAGTGAACACAAGTATAGCCTTCTTGACTGTGAGTTGTTGGCGTTATATCTGGCAACCCATCATTTCCGTTTCCTTCTGGAGGGCCGCTCATTCACAGCTTATGTGGATCACAAACCGTTGACCTTTGCTATGTCTCAAGTGATACAGCCGTGGTCTGCTCGCCAGCAGCGCCATTTGGCGTCCATCTCTGAGTTTACGACTGAGGTCCGACATGTGGCTGGTAAAGCGAATCGTGTCGCTGATTGTCTGTCTCGTGTGTTTGTGTGTCCAGTGCATTTGGAGGTGGTTTTTCTGCTATGGCTGCCGATCAACCCGAAGACTCAGACATTTTGGCTCTTTGGTCTACGGGTACGGGCCTCAGGCTGGAAAACGCAGTTTTGGTTGAGGGTGGTTCTCCTCTGTGATGTCTCCACAGGTCGGCCCCGCCCTGTAGTTCCAGTTTCTTGGCGCCAGCACGTTTTCTACACTATTCATTCCCTTTCTCATCCAGGTGTGCGGGCGTCGGTGAAGTTCGTCGGGACCAAGTTTGTTTGGCGTGGCCTGCGCCGTGATGTTTCACAGGGTTATACCCAGCTGCTTACAATGGTGGATCGAACCACCAGGTGGCCAGAGGCGGTTCCTCCGTCCTCCACGACTTCTGCAGATGTGGCGCGGGCATTCCTTTCTGCTTGGGTCTCGCGTTTCGGTACCCTGTCAGATATTACCTCCGACAGGGGCCCCCAGTTTGTGTCAGAGCTGTGGTCTGTGATGGCGGCGTCTCTGGGTGTGCAGGTGCACTGGCTAATGGCTTGTGTGAGCGTTTTCACCGGTCCCCTAAAGCAGCACTGCGTGCCGCACTGTCCAACAGTAACTGGGTGGATCGTTTGCCTTGGGTAATGCTGGGATTGCGTTCGTCTCCTGAGGAGGATCTAAATGCGTCGCCCGCCGAGCTCGTGCTTTGTCAGCCGCTCCGTGTTCCTGGAGAATTTTTACCTGAACGTTCTGCTCCGCGACCCCGGTCGGAAGCCTGTCCACGGCCCTCTGGTGGTTTTTCGACTCCGGGCCCCATTCACCACTGTTTTCCACGGTCGTTTGTTCCGGCGGAGCTCAAGTTGGCCCATTTTGTTTTTGTGTGACATGACGCTCACCGTTCGCCCTTACAACCTCCGTAGGATGGCCCCTTCAGGGTCCTGGAGAGGGGCCCTAAGGTTTTTGTGCTGGATATATTGGGGTGCAGGGAGCACATTTTTTAGACAGACTTAAGCCTGCTCATATGATGGCTGATCAGGTCATGTTTCCGGCCCAGGTTCCCCGTCGTGGTCTTCCTCCTTCAAGACCCCCAGTTGTTTCTTCTCCTGATGGGCATTGTAGCTCGCAGCCTGAGGATGACGGTTTTTCTCCCCGTCGTGGACGCCCTGCTCGCCACGCTTCGCCTGCTGTTTCGCCTGAGGGACAATACAGCCGTTATGGCTGTTATTAGAAAATAAATGTTGTAGTTACAGAGAGTCTGTGAAGAACTGCTGCTGTTGTTTTTACGATGCGTAAGTTATTTTATTCCTTGTTTTTCATTCTGGACATCAGATCATCTGAAATACTAGGAACTCTGTATATCTTGTAATACTTCAGAAGCCCCCAAAGTCAATGTTACTATGGACACTGTCCAAATTGGTATTTCAATGTTGATTAGATTGTTTGTGCAGATGGAGCCGGTTGTTAGAAAGACTCGGGGAGGCCAGGTCATCCTGGACAACTCTGCTGCTGCTTCTGCCTATCAAAAGCCTCCAGGTGGCTTCTGTGATGCTCTTCCTATGCAGGAAGTCCTGCAGGAGGCCAGCAGCAGTTCAGCGTCTTGGGGGTGACCCAAACAACCAGGTGCATGTGTTGGGGCACTTTACTGTGCAGTTTGCTCATTTCCAGGGCGTCACCTTCCAGTGGCTGCTTGGAGATGCTCTGGGCTCTGCAGCCTACATCGCCGATGACATTAGGAAGGAGGTTCCCAGTGCTGCACTGTCTCCCTCAACAAGTTCAAGCTCAGGGTGAGTCTCCAGGAGAGGTGGTGCTGGGAGGTGGGGGAACATGGATATACATTGTGAAGTGGTCCTGTAGTCCTGAAACCTTCATTTCATCTGTTCTCTTCAGTCGTATGTAAAAGACGCTCAAAGCAGTGATGCAACATGAAGGTGTGGTGATGTTTCAGGAGGACTGTTGACTTTTTCTGAGGGGAAGGAAGCTCCCAGAGGAAGGAGAATGAGAAGAGGCCTCGGCTCCGACCTGCTGCAAGATGTATGAACCCAAAGGGCAAACTGGGAGACACTGCATATATATATATATATATATATATATATATATATATATATATATATATATATATATATATATATATATATACATACACACACAGTCATTAGATTTATATATCATCTCTGCTGTACAGTGTTGCAGTAACACACATTTTCCAGTTCAGCAGAGCAGCAGCCACTATTAACTGTTTGTGTTTTCTTGTTTGTGTTTTCCCCCGCCAGTGACGCCTGCAGAGGTTGCGGACGAGGAGCTGCTGGAGCTGCAAGGAGCTTAGAGGAGCAAGGTCGCTAGAATGTTGATTGAGACAGAAATATTACTGGAACAGTTTAGTTCAGCAGACCGTCTCCTCACCTACTAACCTCATGCTTCTCATTTATTAGAGCAAATGCAGAATGTTCCACAGCGACAGCCACAACAACCAGAGCTCCTCCATCACCTGCAGACAAGCCCCCACAGACGAGAGGCGGGGCTCCAGTCCCTGGATCTCCTTCTGCCCCCCTGCTGCTCAGCTGCTGGGAGCTACAAGTAAGTCCAGTAGAGCCACGTTCATCCAGACACTTGGATCACAGAGGGAGTTGGACAGACAACCTTTGTAACGGGATGTGTGATGCAGGACTTTTTATTTGTGTCTCTTCTCCTAAGCCATCTTTGAACATCTTATCTCCCTTAGTGATCATTAGACTGGCTAGACCGTCCTGCAGGACGCCTGTGATGAGGACAGAGAGAAGGCTGCTGAGGAGGAGGAGGACGAGGACCTGGAGGTGGAGCCTGACGGACCAGAGGTCCAGTTTGAGGACCAGACGGTGCCTGAGTACCAGGAGGACGTTGAACATGGTCGTCCAGGTCCAGAAGAGGACGAACCACTTCCTGGTCCATCTGGACTGCAGAGGAACGTTCCTCCACTTCTGGGTTCCTCCACAACAGACTCTGACTGCTCTTTCTCAGAAGAGGGATGGTCTGATGAGGGATCCTCTGATGAGGGATCCTCTGATGAGGGATCCCCTGATGAGGGATGGTCTGATGAGGGATCCTCTGATGAGGGATCCTCTGATGAGGGATGGTCTGATGAGGGATCCTCTGATGAGGGATGGTCTGATGAGGGATCCTCTGATGAGGGATCCCCTGATGAGGGATGGTCTGATGAGGGATGGTCTGATGAGGGATCCCCTGATGAGGGATGGTCTGATGAGGGATGGTCTGATGAGGGATCCTCTGATGAGGGATGGTCTGATGAGGGATCCTCTGATGAGGGATGGGCTGATGAGGGATGGTCTGATGAGGGATCCTCTGATGAGGGATGGTCTGATGAGGGATGGTCTGATGAGGGATCCTCTGATGAGGGATGGTCTGATGAGGGATGGTCTGATGAGGGATGGGCTGATGAGGGATGGTCTGATGAGGGATGGGCTGATGAGGGATGGTCTGATGAGGGATGGGCTGATGAGGGATGGTCTGATGAGGGATGGGCTGATGAGGCATGGTCTGATGAGGGATCCTCTGATGAGGGATGGTCTGATGAGGGATGGTCTGATGAGGGATCCTCTGATGAGGGATGGTCTGATGAGGGATGGGCTGATGAGGGATGGTCTGATGAGGGATGGGCTGATGAGGCATGGTCTGATGAGGGATCCTCTGATGAGGGATGGTCTGATGAGGGATGGTCTGATGAGGGATCCTCTGATGAGGGATGGTCTGATGAGGGATGGTCTGATGAGGGATCCTCTGATGAGGGATGGTCTGATGAGGGATCCTCTGATGAGGGATGGTCTGATGAGGGATCCTCTGATGAGGGATGGTCTGATGAGGGATGGTCTGATGAGGGATCCTCTGATGAGGGATCCCCTGATGAGGGATCCTCTGATGAGGGATCCTCTGATGAGGGATCCTCTGATGAGGGATGGTCTGATGAGGGATCCTCTGATGAGGGATGGTCTGATGAGGGATCCTCTGATGAGGGATGGTCTGATGAGGGATGGGCTGATGAGGGATGGTCTGATGAGGGATGGGCTGATGAGGCATGGTCTGATGAGGGATCCTCTGATGAGGGATGGTCTGATGAGGGATGGTCTGATGAGGGATCCTCTGATGAGGGATGGTCTGATGAGGGATGGTCTGATGAGGGATCCTCTGATGAGGGATGGTCTGATGAGGGATGGTCTGATGAGGGATCCTCTGATGAGGGATGGTCTGATGAGGGATCCTCTGATGAGGGATGGTCTGATGAGGGATGGTCTGATGAGTTATGGTCTGATGAGGGATGGTCTGATGAGGGATGGTCTGATGAGGGATGGGCTGATGAGGGATCCTCTGATAAGGGTGCAGCAGGACGGGACAATGTCCCTGGATATGAGAAGGTTTGTGCCCTGTCAGCATTCCTCTTCCACCTGAGGGCTCAGCAGGCATAAGGCACGGTATCATGCTAGCGCAAGGCCAAGCTGGAGGCTGAGAGGAAACAACCCAGGAAATACACAAAGCGTCCGACTTTCTACTGCAGGCAGTGTGATGGTGACAGGAATGATGGGGAACACCGGCAGTACTGTGGAGCTGGTTCTGCCCAACAAAGTACATCCTCATTTGAGGAGTGGGGGGCAAGTAAAAAGGAGGAAAGAAATGCCAAGAGAGCAGAAAAAAAGTAACTCTTATATACATATATATGTATATATTCATCACATACATTATTAATTTTGTAATATAGTTAGTAATATAGTTTTCTAATATAGTTTTGTAATATAGTTAGTAATATAGTTTTGTAATATAGTTAGTAATATAGTTTTGTAATATAGGTAGTAATATAGTTTTGTAATATAGTTTTGTAATATAGTTAGTAATATAGTTTTGTAATATAGTTAGTAATATAGTTTTCTAATATAGTTTTGTAATATAGTTAGTAATATAGTTTTGTAATATAGTTTTCTAATATAGTTTTGTAATATAGTTAGTAATATAGTTTTGTAATATAGTTAGTAATATAGTTTTGTAATATAGTTAGTAATATAGTTTTGTAATATAGTTTTGTAATATAGTTATATAGTTTGTAATATAGTTTTGTGATATAGTTATATAGGTTTGTGATATAGTTTTGTGATATAGTTATATAGTTTTGTAATATATTTATATAGTTTTGTAATATAGTCTTATAATATAGTTTGTGAATTTCTTTGTGCTCTGAATATAAATTGTACAGTAACCATTATACAAAGCATAATTGTGGGTAAATAAAAGTTTATTATTGTACTATAGTGTGCTCTTGTCTTTATGTGTGATCTAAATTGTAATGTTTTTATTTACTCAAAGCACTTCACTGCACATTAGTGTATAAGTGTGTGTGTTTGTGTGTGTGAGGAATAAAATACTTGACTAAGACTTGACTCATGGTTTTACTTTGAATTGCACATTTTTTGCACAGATCCATTTCTCTTAATTGTAAAAACTCACCTATCAACAGTAGTATTCACCGCTGTGTGAATATAAATAGCACTGGAAGGGAGAACTGTGGCTATAAATAGCACTGCTGGCGTGATGACATCTGGTGGTGGGGAGGAGACACTGCAGGCATCCGGTGACTGCTTGTTTACTGTCATCTAGTGACGGGGAGGAGACACTGCAGGCACCCGGTGACTGCTTGTTTACCGCCATCTAGTGGCGGGGAGGAGACACTGCAGGCACAGTTCTGGAACACCCGCAGGATGAAGATTGAGGGGGTTCCTTTGCGCAAGCTTCAGACTGAAGTTTTCCTTCTTCAGGGTGTCAAGATGCTGTTTGCCATGGAAACACTTCTGGATCACAATAGGGGGTGGGGCCAGAGTGGTGCGGGGGGGGGGGGGGGGGGGGGGGGGGGTACACACACACACACACACACACACACACACACACACACACACACACACACACACACACACACACACACACCCTGTCAAGTAGTTATTAGTTTACTAATTCAAAACTTGAAGAATGTAGCTCAGCAACTCGTATTAGCAATTTGAGGTCTTTGGGCTATTTTAGGTATTTTAGCTCTTTAGCTCTAGCATTATTAGCATTTTCAGCATTATTAGCATTTTCAGCATTATTAGCTATTTTAACATTGTTTACATAATTAGCCATTTTAGCCTTGTTATCGTTTCTCATTGGTTTGCATAGCTAGCATGGAAATAGCATTACACTATCTTGACACTAGCGTAAAAGTAGCATGTCACTACCATGAAATTAGCATGAAACCTGCTAAGCTAGCTGTGTTTTATCTGTTGTGTTAATATGTTGCATGTCTTTCAGCATCATGGTAATTTAATAACAACCTAGCATCTGTTAGGAGCATGCTAAGCTAGCCGTGTCACTAATTAGAGATCTTATACATCATGTTAGCATGACGCTGCACGTTCTCACTCACTAACCCAATTAGCATCACGTTCATTTCATCAGAAAGCCCGTCTGACAAAAGTGTGTTTGTGTTTGGCTCACGATGCTATCCGACAGGCTCTATTAGCAGCCGTGTCAGCTAATGCTAATTGCTCCCGGACCGATGTGTCGTAGCGCGTGCAGCAAGTTTGCGTGGCTGTGGTGGCGAGAGAGAGAGAGAGAAGGAAAAAAAACAGATTAGCAATACTAATTTAAGCTGAACTCTGCAAACATGTGTTTTCAATGGAGATTGGAATGTAGCGCTGTGATTGGACGATCACCCCCCTCCTCCTCTCACTTGCTCGCACAAGCACACGCGCACACACACACACACACACACACACACACACACACACACACACACACACACACACACACACACACACACACACACACACACACACACACACACACACACACACACACACACACACACACACACACACTAGCTAGGCCTGTTCCTCATCAAGTCATGCTGTCAGGAAAGAATTAGCATCAAGCTACACTAGCAGGGTAGGGTCAATGAGCAATGCTAACAGAGCTAACGCAAACCGCATGTGATTTTTAAACTAGCAAAAGCTAATGTTTGACTCATTAGTAGAAATGACAGGGGGACAAATGTTAGCTTTAGCAGTTTAATGCTATGTTCATGTTAGCTTTATGTGGATTAGCTAATGTAGTATAACTACCCGAAAACTAGGCGCCAGAAGGAAGTTAGCAAGTGTGACATTAGCGTGAAAAGAGTATGACCATAACATCAAATGAGCAAGAAACAAGCATTTAACTAGCTTGAAGTTAGCTTGAAAATATCATGAAGTAACCTACATGTTATATTAGCCAATACTAAAGCTAACATTTTACTCATTAGCATTAAACATAATGAAAGAGACGAGATAGCATTAATCTAACTGAAACCTCTATGTTAGCATTAGCATGCTGTTACCTGCTCAAGGTCTCTGCTGCTGTTCACCTGGATCACTGCTCGGTCTATAAAAAGTAATCAGTTACTTTTCAAAAAGTACTGACATTACTTTCACAGCATGTTATGCTCACACTAACTCACCGTTCATGTGGTTGAATTTTTCAGCACTGGAGA